>NW_015112697.1:313880-328193 GCF_001443285.1 Poecilia latipinna | reverse complement strand
GAAAACTAAAAAAACCGATCAAACCCCCCCCCCCCCAAAAAAAAAAAAAAAAAAAAAAACATAACAAGTGGTAACCAGTGTTACTAAGATACTTGGAAGGATGGGACCAGAGCTCTGATAGGAAAGCAGTCAGTGGGGTTCAGGGAATAACTGACCAAGACCGGAATAGCAGTGGTAGGGGACCAAAAGGGGTTCAGATGTCCAGGCCAGCATGACAGAAATGGAAAGTTGGAAAGGCAGGGAAAAAAAAAAAGCTCAAGATGATGAAGCATCAGGTTTCTTTGCAGGCTGGGGGCATGACCCACAGCCTGGCTCTGTGGCTTGAGTGGAGAGCCAGGTGGAGACGGAGAGTTATTGGAGGACATGCAACTAAATCAGGGTCACAAAAGAAGTAATGAAATAGTAAGGCTAAGGAGGGTCTGTACCTCATCTATACTTCATTAGCTGAGAGTCTGGACAATCAGCTAAAATAATACATATTGTTGTAGAGTGGCTGTATTGTGACCACATCTTCTTATCAGAAAATATGTGATGAAAAGAAACAGAAAAGATCTGCACAATTCTACATGTTACTAATAATTACAACCTTTTTAACATACTGAGCGGTAGAATAGCCAAAGATGCTCCACTGATGTAGTCTGCTGTCAAACAAGAATCGTATCTGAATAAAACTTGAAACTGTTTAAATTCTGTTGTATTTCGGGGCACTGAAGTGAAATGAAACCCAGTTATGCAACATTACACACACTCCTTGCCCTTTTTGTTCCTGTAAAGTTGTTAACAAGTCATCAGCTGCAAGCTACAGTTAAGACCTGCTACAATTTCAAGGCGCAGTTTCTGGAATAATTTCAATACTTAACATGATCAGGTAACTAGAAGACTCCTGTTAATTTGCCTGGAGGTTGACGCGTTGTTGTTTATAACCAGGAGGTGCTGATCATAGTTTGGTTGTACAGTACCTACACAAGAGTTGGCTCCAACGCATGCAGCGCACGCATTGTTGGCATTAGTTTTGAAATTTTATACAGTTTGTGTATCCTGTTAAAAACTTCACTCATTAGTTTAAAGAGCAATTTTTACGCCTGAATTGTATTGTGACCAAACAGGAACCTCAGTCACACAGCTCAAGATAGCTGGGATGATCCAGTCAGAGAGACTATTATAATAAGTGAGACTGAATTAGATGCATGAAACTTTATAGTGCAGGATTAAATGCATTTACTCTGATGGCTGCATTGCGTTTTTTTTTTTTGTTTTTTTTTATTAGAATTTGTTACAATTTTAATTCCATTTAGCTTTACTTGTTATTGCAGGCAGATCAGCTGCAACTTGAATATTATAATAAAATGGAGTGTTTATATAATGTGCAAATAACTAACCTAGAGGCACTTTTTAGTTTGTTTCTTCAATTTCTTAAGCACTTTCCTCTCAATTGTAAATATTAATTGAGCAGCTTTTTTCTAGAGGGCTTCCTCAAAAGTATATGAACTTACTGATCTTGAATCACGTTGTTAGTGCTTATAAGCACTTGATGTGTGGAACAAGAATAAAATGCCAGGAGCTCTTTAGACGGTCTTCCCATGTAAACGTCCACCCTTCGCCCCCCCTCCAGATGATTATTATGGAAACACGTCAGCGTGTGAAGACATATGGAGGAGAGCTTGCTCAGATTGGGTTACTGTCACAGGGTCGCAGGGATAGGGGCCGGGCACCGATACCAGCAGGCCCTCTAGCTGACAAAAGGTAGAGATTTATGAAGCAGCAACGAATGGCCTCTGACTTTCCCCTCCCCATTACCAGAACAAACACACACATCTTCATGTAATAAGTACCACCTACACAGAAGTTCTAAATAGTAAATGATTTCATAATCACCATTTATTTTTTGAATTTATAAAACTTTTAACCTACATCACAAGGGGAAGAAAGCTCAGAGGTAAAATACAACAGCAAAGTGGATCAAGTTCTTAATTGAACGCTTTCGTTTATTAAATTAAGCACTTAATTAATTAATTAAATAATTAATCGCAGGTTGCAGGCAGAAGATGTTCAGTGATGACAATTTTGAGGAATTGTGGATCCGCCAGTCCAGTAATGGGAAGTTCTTGGCAGCTGAGCCATTTACCAATAAGCGACACATGTTGCCTGCCATGTGTTCTCAAATAATTAGAGGCCTCTGCCTGCGTCCTGTTAGGTTTCTGATTTATTCGGACAGCTTGACTCGTGGGCCACTCCTCTGGATACCAAGAAAACATTTACCTCCTTAACTGGGAACGAGTCACTATCATCTCAGGGTCAAGTTTCTGTACTCAATAGTATTGATTACACATTTCAACACATGCCGGCCACCCCCCTCAACACGCATGATCTTTCCCCTCTTGAAGACACATAAGATGATCGGGGAGTTCAGTCAAGAAAAAAAAAACACAGATTAAATGGTGAAATAAAAACTATGAATGCCAAACGACAGATGTTTTTTGAGAAAATTATTCAAGTTAAGAACTTCACCCCAGTGCAACAGAGTTGGTGCACAGTGGAAGAACAGCGTGTTGAGCTCAAATGAGTCAAATTTTAATTATGGCCAGCTGACAGTTTGATAGCCGCTCAGAGGAGGCGGAGAGACCTCAGACACAGTTGAGAAGGTGCAGTGTTCGGCTCACTGGCATGCATGGCCCCTTGAGTCTTGAGAGGTTAATCAAAATGCCAAATGTTACAGTGCACCACCGCAGAGAGCTATACTAAGCCCATCCAGCACAACACATCATCTTACATGAGAAACAGAATCATTCATGCAACATAAGAGCCTCCAGGATTAATGCATGCAGAAGTTCGTGCTCCATTACGCATCCACAGTAATGTGTGAAAGTTCACAATGTAAAGAAACCAAAAAAAAAAAAAAAAAGTTTGCACATCCTCTGTCTGCAGAGTCAACTGCTGTTCGTCCTTAAATCATTACTGCAATGTTACCAAACTGAATATGTGGTTTGTCGCGTGTGTGGGGGCGCACATGTCATGGGGAGCATGTGCGAGAGAGACAAATGGTGACAGACACAAAGAGAAAGGAAGTGGGCGACGGCCGTGGCCAGAAAGAGAAGGCAGACCTCCACCTGTTTGACACAGAGAGCCTGAGAAAGTGAGCAGGAATGAGCAGAATGTGTACGAGTGTTTTCGACCAACCGATAATACGACCAGGAATGGCATTTAGAGAACCCCATGCCAAAAAACAGCTGATGGAACCATCATTCACACAAATGATCACAATTAATCGACTTATGCAGGTCTGATACAATACAGCGTTGCTTTAAGCATGCACACAGCAACTGGAGTCGTGTGCAACTGGTTCAACAGAGCTGTATTAGTCCTCTGTAGGCTGGCTCAGTCTGTGTGTGAGAATGTGCACGGACATGCACGGGAGTGTAAATGTGGGACAGTGAGTCAGTGAAACCAGACTACAGGACAAGTGGTCGCAGTGTGAAGGAAAAGTGGGAGAAACTGGATCAAGTGTGAACCAGAGAGTGATGCAAATAAACAAGCAAAAATAAACAAATGGCTGCTGAGCCAAGACAAAGTCAAAAAAGGAAACAGTGAGGAGTTGCACAAGTCACAGACTTAGAACACACTGGCTGCAAGGATTTTTTTTAAATAATCAGTCAGCAGGGACATGTAATAGCTGCTGCTGTACAAACTCCTTTAATCCCTTCTTGTTCAAGCTACTCCTTTATAAAGTTTGTGAAACAGGTATGAGAAAACAGAAGTGACATCAGGGAAGGTGGGATACACACAGGTTCATATTATGTTTAAAATAAAAGTGCAATCATAAGGTTTGTAGAGGCCAATTCAGGTTCTTTGACAAAGGAGAATTTTTTTTATAGATGTAGAAGATTAGAACAGAAAATAAAGAAATTGCAAGATGATACCCATTTATGCATCAGAACATAAATTGATCTGATTATGCATAAAAGTATGCATGCAATGGGGAAAATCAAGATTTTGCCCCTTTGAATTTCAGTGCACATATAAACTATTTTTCAGACAGCTTCAACATCAAATCAAGTTTTATCAAGATTGATGGGAATAAAATTTGAAGTCTTCAACTTTATGTCACAATAAAAAAAGAAACCTTGAAGTAGCTGCTATAAACATCCTGACACATCATCTCGGTATACATATAAATATATGCAATTTCTACATGGGACATCCTGGTTATATCACCTTACGATAGAAAAAACAAACACTAACAAAAATCTACTGATTGATCACATGCAGAGTTTGAGATAAACTTGTTCATCATGGAGTTTTAAAGCACAACAAGGCAACACAATGTGGCTGCAGATATCACCCCAACATGACTGCGTGTATCCGACATACAGCAGAATGCATGGATACATCACAGAGGAAAGTGGAAAATGTCAAAGAGATGGGCTTCCTTGCAAAGCAAAGCAAAGCAGCTCTCATGATTTATGAGAAAAATAAATGGGATCGCTGCAGGCACGGCAACAGGATCCGTGAAGGAAAGAGAGGCGGTGGTGAGGAGCGAAGATTCTTTTGTGGTGGTAATCGGCTCCATGGTGTCATGTTGGAGCGGGCAGCGTGTTCATAAGCTAAAGCTGAAAGCGTCACAGAGTCAGCCAAACACAAACATCTGAAAAGGATGTCTTCTAGATGCCTCTCTTTGGTGGTTTTCCAAACTTCCAAAAAAAAAAAAAAACCTTTAAAGTGCTATTGGTGAAAGATGTCTGAGGGTGTCTTCCACGCCTGTAGTTTGCTCACTGTGTTTTGAATTACATTAAAAGTATCTTATTTGCAGAAAAATTATCTGAGAAGTCTAACAAATAATTTTGAGAAGATATCTTGGAAATTGCAAAGGGTATTAATGCTAAAAAAGAAACGCAACTATTGCTCCCACAATGCAACACATACCTCAAGCGTGCACGTGGTAGCTGTATCAGATCGATGTTAGATCATAATTCACACCTTAAACAAACAGTTAAGGAGTTAATTTGGAAGCGTACTGAGACAGTCTGAAGGAGGTGCATGGCTGTTTTGGTCAGCACTCATCCAGTTGCACACCAAGAAGACTAATCCTGCTGATGAGCTGATCGCCTTTCAACAATACAACATCCGGCTGTAAAAGCCAGGCACAGCATCTTTTAAAGGCATTCACATCCTTGAATTTTTTCAAATTTTCTCTACCTGCTTTACAGATCGAGAGTCTGAAATGTTTGCTCAGCCCAACGCACTCCGCACATACTCCTATAAACTCTGACTAGCTATTGCTGAAGAAAAGCACTCCAATAACATGATGCTTCCACTGTCATGTTTTATGGTGGAGATGGTGTGATCAATGTGTAAGTTGCCCACACATAGTTTTCTGCATGGGCTTCAGTGTTGGTCGACTCTCAGTTGACCAGAGCACCATCTTCCACATGTTTGCTGTGTCCCGTTTTGCTTGAGGTAAACTCCAAAGAAGACTTCCTCTGACGTTTTTTCAACATTGGATTTCTTCTTGCGACTCTTCCACTCAGACCAGATTTATGGGTTGCACAACTAATAACTGTCCAGAAATATAAATCTGAAAGCCTGATTAGCTTTTATGTCGTAAAAAAGGTGGCAATGTGAAAAGTGATATTCAGAAGTAGGCTTAAGGGTTATTATCAGCACAGCAAAGACAGCAACAATGAGTAGAGAGACGTGCTGTGTGACGGAAAGAGTTCAGATAGAGCGCTAAAACGCTCCAGAAAGCTGTCACACGGGGCCTGAAGCCGCACGGCTCAGCACTCTTCTTCACCGTCTTCTGTCCGTTCCTGACATTTATCTGCTTTATTTGATTATCTGGGCCCCATGGATGCCTCTGGGTACATGGTACCACAGACACACACACACACATACACACACACACCTCGATTCATTACGGTCCCAACTGCTTTCTTGGGTTTATGCCCTCTTTAAATTAAACCAGAGATAACCAAGCACCTCAGAACGCCACCTCCCCCGTTAACGTGGCCAAGAAGGCTCAAACTAGTCATTGAGGAGGAAATTAAGAAACATTGTTTGTGAGTGTATTATCATGCATGTGTGAGTGGTCATAAGGTTGTTTTTAACGGGCTCATCTATAGGGACTCTGCTTCCCATCATTAGTAATTCAATTTGCTCTTTATTAGCGGCTCTTATCAGAGGTGCAGACGGCTACGCGCAGCTTCCCTCGCTCCATCTTCCTTTTCACTCAACCCTGCTCCACCTTTCCTTCTTTCGAGTCTTAACACCCATCTTTAATTAGAGATGCACATGTCCCCGCTGCATGCCATTTAGGTTGTTTGTAAGGCATAAAAAAAAAGCAGGCAGAAAAAATTAAGGGTGAGAGAAGGAAAACAGGAGGAGTCTGAAAGAATCCAGGCAGCGTTAAGAGAGTCAGGCTGATCGACAGAGAGCCGTGAGGAGGAATAAAGCCTAATGTTAATAGTGATGGCTTTTCTAATGTCTTCTGACTTCACTGAGAATTGGAGATTACACCAAGATGGGCATGAGGCGTGCAGGGTGCGCGCAGAACGACCAGAGGGTTGGAGGGGCCAACAGAGGGAGAGACCGAGGGAGGAGGAGGGGGGGGCTGTAAAAACAATGATTGCTTTCCATCAGGTTAGGCCTATATTCTACAGTTCGTTAAAACAATCCAATTTGCAAAAGGATAATTATGCATTAGCTCCTTTTTATCTGCTGAAGGGAGAGTGGTGCCAGGGCTTGATAGCAGCGGCGCCGCTCGCCTCCACCTCTGCAAATTACCCGCTATCGGCACTTGTTCGCCATCACGGCTGAATTGGGCAATCAATTAACACCCCCCCCACCCCCTCACACTCCACCCCCTGCTCCTCTTACACGCCGTCTGTAAGCCTCTTCTGTGACAGCAGGCCCTGCAAAGCCTTCACAAGCAGCATGTGGATGCGATTTGCTGCCCTCTACTGGAGTAGACTCAAAATATGGTTCTCAAAACATAGTGTATTTATCCTAAAATAAGAATACTATAAAAAACGAAATGCAAAAAATACCAAAAAAACATAAAAGAAAGAAAGTGACATGTAGGGAAACAATCAAAAAAAGGAGAAGGGTTGATGGACATTAATATCTGTAACACATATTAATCTTTAGAAAATATTTGAATTCTCACTAGTCACAACACTATTATGCATGTTCTGCTTTATATTTGTAAAATAATCTAAATGATTACATAATTCCTAAAATCTACTGAGAATACAGCTGTTGAAAGACTTCATATTAAAGCCACTAAAGTGTTTTCTTCTTTGACCACTGAATCACAAGGTGAACTGCACTAAAAGTAAATAAAAAACATTCAAAACACACATACGGCTCATTTATTAGACAAAAAGCCAAAATAAAACAGGAATGATTGGTCATATTCAATGGTCGCCTTAGTTACTCCAATCAGAGGACATCAAAGCACCAAGGAGTCAATCCTTTCTGCACCAAATCAGCCCTAAAACATGATGCTACCACCCCCATATGTCACATTTTGTTAGGCTGGTGTCCTCAGGCTCATAAATGTCCCTGTTTTTCCTCCAAATGTCATTATGACCAAACAGTTCCACTTCAGTTTCATCAGAAGACAGAACATGAGTCCAAAATGAAGGTCTTTGTTTCTGTGTGCACGTTCAACCTGAAATCTGGCTTTTTCATGTTTTTATTTTTTTGTAGTAGTGACTTCCTCCATCCTGAGTGGCCTTTCAGTTCATGTTGGTACAGAACACATTTCACTGTGGATAAGGACACTGTCTTACCAGCTTTAGCCAGCATGTAGTTAAATGTCTCCATTTAACTAAAATTAGTCAGCATTTAGTATCAGACGTTACTAAATGCATGAAATCATCATCTGGGCTTCCCCTCGTTGTTTAAAAAGACAGTATAAATCACTGTGTATGTAAACTTCTGATTTTCAAGACAAAATAAATAAACCTCTTACATATTACTTATATCATTTTTTGTGATATTTAACAAAAATAAATAATTCTGAACATTCTAAAGGGCCTAAAACAAAATAAGTTTGGTCTGATTTAAGTTCCGTCAGCGAGAAACAAAAAAAAATGTGTCTTTTTATTTGGTTTATGTAAAAATGGTGGGACTTCAAAATTTATTGAATCTCTATTGTAATTTCAATATGCACAGATACTGAGATCGCAAAGCACTCCAAAGGACATAGCCTTTACTTTAGCTCTACCTTGGAAATTGCAAGTGAAATCTAAATCTATTACCATTAAATTGTTGCCATGTATGGGCTTTAATTATGCTTCCAAATAGTTTGTCCCATTTTCATCAAAATTCTCTGCACTACGAAGGCAGAAAATGGCATAATGTTCTAATCCACACCTGGATAACCAACTTAAACTACAGGAGAAAGTGTTTAACACTGAACAAAACCGTTATGTGGAACCAAGCACGGAGCAGGTATGAGGAACACAGACGTGACAAACTGCTGTGCTAGAAAACAACATCAGCCACAGTCCCTAACCAAAACATTTGGAAGGAAATTAATGGTGCACCTCTCAGCATGTGCACAACACTAAAATTAAAACAGAAATCAGTCAAATGACAGTCGTGTTTGACTGAAAAATGAATAAGACTTTTACAATACACTGTAGCATAATTGTGTCAGCTGGAGGAAGACAAATGAGCCACAAAATCCTAGTTGGCAGGACTGAACCACCAGTAAAAGCAGAGAGTCTGTGGGAATTATTGATTGATTCAAAGCATTTCTTGGATTTTTCGCAGCTCTATCCTGAGCAGACCCGGTGCTGTCAGAAGTGGTTCAACAAATAAACTTAAACACCATCTTATACTAATTGTCACCAATCGCATGGTATAAGTCTCTTCTTATTTATATGACAGAAAATTAGGACCATTGTAAATAAAAATAAAAAATAGACATAGGAGGAATAAATAACTGTCAAAAAACTAAACTTTTTCTTTATAATTTCATGTATTTTCAAGGAAAATTTTTTTAGATATTCTCTCAGAAAGTCATAAACTTGTGAGAAAGAATATACAATTCTATATAATTAAAGGAATGCATTTATGATATTAAATTTAGGGAATTCTCTGACATTGCAAAGTCAGGAATTTGTTTTGACATTATAGTTCTGATACAGGAAAAGAGCCAGGATGTAGCACTTACACTTTGGAAAACATCCAGATGTGCATCTCCTAAATTTACCAGAGGACTTCTGTCACTTTTTGTCACAGATGTCTGAGTTTATAATTTCAGAAAACTTCTGAGCTTTTCCTCTTACAAATTTCTAATTTTATCATAACAGAAAAAAATCATAGTTTTACTATCAGAAATATAAAGCGTTAATCATCACAAAATTATGTAAATGTATTACTTTTTCTTGTTAATTTACAAAATTCTTAGTTTTTTGGCAGAAATATATCTCACTGACGGCAGTCATTTATTTTTCTTTTATCTGCATTGGCCCTAATAATCTGTTACAACAGACCACATTTTAAAACCTTTAGAAAACAAGTGGAAGAAAAAAAAATGCAGATTTAGAAATGTAAAATAATTGCTAGACATTAGTTAGTAGTTCTAAAGCCACTTTACCCAGCAGAAAAGGACAACTAAACTATGAAAACCCAACACACTCTGACCAATGTCCATGAATTATTTTGCAGATAACTGCTCAATATCTACAAATCAATTCATCCTTGAAGCACTGATGTGTGTTTCTTACTTGCTTTTGACGAGGTCGGGGAGAGACGCCTCAACTTGTGTCTGCCAAAGCAGACCAGTTCCCTGGAAGGCGTCCTCCGAACTCCAGCAGGACTCCTGGTGAAGGAGTACATTCGACTACGCAGGGGAAACTTTCCTGTAGCCGGACTGCTCGCCTTCTCTGACGCAGCGACACTGAGGATAGAGTAAGAAAGCAGAACAGAGAACAAAGCTTTAAGGTGAAGAAGAGAACAAAGAAAGAACAGAACTGGTGAACATAAAGAGCAGCAAATAATACAAGTATGCCTTAGTAACACAGAATGACAGACATATTTCATTTGTTTATTTCTGCACATTTTTAAAATTATGTTTTCAAATAAGGGGGGAAAAAAATCAAATATCAGCTTCATGGAAAATTTGAACATTACATAAAACAGATTACATGACATTTTGTACGGAAATGTCTTTTGCTGAGGTTTTCAGGAAGACTGATAGCAGCCTTCAGCTCATCTGCATAGTTGGCTCTGGTGTCTCTCATCTTCCTCTTTTTAACACTCTGGATTCTCTGTGAGGTTTAGGTCAGACGTGTTTGCTGTCCAATCATGCGCGGTGATAAAATGGACACCATCAGGTACGGATACTTGTCAGTGTGTCAGTGTGTGCAGGTGCCAAGCCTTATTGGAAAGGAAATCTGCATCTGCATAAAGCTTGTCAGCATGTTATCGCTTTTAATGGTGTTATATGAGATTATATTTCTGAAAACTTAATATTTCAGCAGCTCAAAGCCACGCCAACTATATGATTACAAATAAATTCTTACGTCACTATCTATAAAATATATTAGTTTCACTATTTAAATTGTAATATTGATATGCATTTATTTTCTTCTTCATTGAGATGCACCTATAAAACTCTTTGCTGCCACCTTCTGGTAAAAAAAAAAATGCAAAAAGCTTAACTGGTAAAAATCAGATCAGTAATGATAACTGGGTGAATCAGTGTGTGTAAATGTACCTGCTGCCAGACTTCCTGATAATTTTCATTCTGCTCCGGAGTTTGAACCCAGCAGGGGAGGAAGAGCGAAGGTACGCCCTCTGAGGGACAGTTGGAGAAGGATGTCCCGTTTTCAGCCCTTTGTTGCTTTTCTCTGCTGTCCAGTGGAAGGCGGATCTACGACGAGCCACTGGTGTAGTTCCTGTCACCGACCCGGCTGCAGTCTGACCTCCGGCCTTCCAACGGTAACGACTCATGTGTGTTGAGCTGGCAGAAGAAGCTGTGATTCCCCTCTTCGGCTTTCCAGAGGGTGTAGAGGCTGGTTTGAGTTTCTTGGCAACATCTCTCTGAGGATTAATCAGGGCTTTGGGAGACAAAGGCTTGCGCTGGTTCTTAGTTTGGACTCCTGAGGAAGAAACCCATCTGTACTTTGAGGTCTTGGGGGCGACGGTGACAGGACTGAGCTTTCGAGGAAACTTCCTGGGAGGCGTTTTCTTACTTGATCCACCTGATAACGGACTCCCAGCAGTTGCTGCAGCTTTGAGGACAGATGTCTGAGAGGCTGTGACTCTGCTCATCGATACGGAAACAGAGCCGGCTGCTTTGGGCTCCAAGCTCACAGTCTGACTCTTCACCCAGGTGAACTTGGATTTTTTTAGAAATGGTGCATTAACCTGGCCATGAAGGGTCTCTGGTGAATGTTTTGATTCTTTGGAAAGAGAAGGTAAGGTTGGAGAATTAGTAGTCTTGCAAGTTTCTGGGCCAGTTTTCTTGTTCAGGGAAAGTTTGTTCTGTATTTGAATCTTGCTCTGAGAACTTGTTAACCTGTTGGCATTAACAGAAGCGGGAGCTTTGAATGACGCTTCAGTTTTCTCTGCTGGCAGAATGACGAGCCTGTTTTCAGCCTTTTGCGCATCTGGCTGGATATTGGTGCTACCTGAACTTGAGCCGTGCCGTTCAGAAAGTGTGTTAAATCGTTCTGCTGTTGCTCCACTCACTCCAGTTTTCCTGACTGTAATTCCCGCTTTCTTCTGCGTAAGATTCCCTGACAAAGAAGTAGCAGCCTGGGAGTTAGGTTCACGCCCTGTGCTGCTGATTGCTGAAAAGGTGCTGCTAGTTCCATACTGGGAGGTAGCTGGATGAAGGGAAGTGGAGGGAACGGCTGAGGGTACTGGCACTGTCGACTGTGGGCAGTTGTTCCTCAGAGAGTATGTCTTCCTCCAACTTCCACGGCTCTGAGGAGCATACGGCCTCCCTGTGGCGATGTGAGGATGGACAGCAGACGTGCTGAAACCTCTGGCTGTTGTTGAAACCTCAGGCTGCCTCCACTCTGCTGCAGCAACCGGTGCATCTCCATGGACGCTCTTATGTTTATTGATAAGATCTGAGGATTTAAAAAATTGTTCTGATTTAGTTATAAAATTCATTAGATGCTTAAAATTAAAAAAATAATAATAATAAAAAACACACAATAACAGAGGAAAATAACTGACACAAACAGCCTTTTTGACGACAAAGCTAAAATCTTGGATGGTAAAGTAACAAACAAGATACAGAAACAGGTCCTCCAACTTCAAAAATCTGTATATTTGGTTGAAATATAAAGTTCTCCAAATTTCAATATGGGTTTGGAAACAGTTAATGGAGCCATCCATGAGTGATAGAACTGGAGTGCAAATGTGTTTGGCGACAAGAACATTTGTGAAGGAGTCGTTATTTTGCCAACATACAGTCATTGTAAAAACAAAGCACACCTTCTTTCTATTCCACGGTTTACCATATCGGCATCATAGAAGTGATCTGGTCTTTATCAAGTTAGATATTTTTAATCTAACATGAAATATATTTTAAAAAAAAAATTAGTAATGTTGGATTTGTTATTTTTGTCCTGTTGATGAGTCAGTGCTGTTTGAGCCTGAGCTCTCACAGTTGGCCTCATATTTGATTCTAGATTACTTTTGCATAGCAAGTTTGTAGGTGATTCAGTGACAGCAAAACTAGTCCAGGTCATCACGCTAATAACACTGGATTTGATAGTTTAAATCAAGGTGAAGATGAACATGGTGGTCTCTCCCATCAAAAGGAAATTGCTCAAGAACTATTTTGTGTATTCAGAAGAAACGTTGTAAACCTAAGTCATTATTTATCTTCTTTAATGAAAGAAAAAGCTTTCTTCTTCATCCCTTTTAAACAATTTTTACTTGTTTTTTTTTGTAGTCTTATGACGTTTAACATTTAACTTACTGAGACCAGTTGACTCTCAGGGAGTTGGCTGGGATATTCCAGTCCACCATGCCACTAAATGTTCTATCCGATCTCTGTATTCAACTTCCTGATATACCAGAAAACTGCTGTCATTTCAGTACTTTTGCAGCTGCAAAAGCAATAACGAATCAAAACCCCTGCTCGTACACAGGTGGTCACATTATGATTATTCCAGTACATTTGACTTTTAATCACATCTGAGCAGGAAGTATTAATTTGGCTTTTAGTTTTGTTTTTTTTGTTGTAGAAAAATAATAGAGGAACCTGCTTTGATTTAAACAATGTTAGAACCTTCGAAGGCGCCATTTTTTTTTATTATGTCCTGATGTCAAACCGTAATATTGAAAGAAGATGTAATTTCTACCAGTTGGTTTTAATGTTAACGTCTGCTTAAAATTTCATCATTCTCCAGAAAAAAAAAATGTCCTGCTTGTTTCATCAACACATCAAATCAACTTAGAAGTATTTAAAAAGACGTTTACCTTAACAATTTACGTTAATTGAATGTATTTTTTTTTTCCTGCACTTGATTTCAGTGACGTTAAAGTTCTAAAGCTTAACACAAACATGAAGCTAACGGTTAACGTTTGCCTCTAAATTATCCGAAAGAAAGGTTTTCAACCCTACACACGGCTGACTTAGGAAAATACACAAGAGCAAAAAGGTTTTCTCCCTCGCTGGTATAACACAGAATAGCTGACATTGATAAAAACAGAAAAACACCTTGTAGAAGTTCAATCTGCCTCTTCAGCGCTTCTCTTTCCTCCATGTTTACGTCCGATGCGCCTCAACGTCAGATCCTTACAGATGACGTACATTGTCCTGGCCAACCAGAGTCCAAAGTCTACTGAGCTTTTTTGCTCTCATTTTTGACTTGCAGGCGTCATTGTCGTTTTAGGGAAAAGGGGCTGAGGCAGAAATGTTATTTTTTAAAAACCTAGGTAATTTCCATGAAGTAGGTTCTTTTGCAAAAATGCTTGTTCTTGTTTTCAAACTTTATATTTCTCTCTACAGTTCCAAACATCTGTCAAAATCATAAATGTGCAAACATTTAAATTATTAAAAAGAAATTATATTTGATATTCAATTGTATGAAGAGCTTCAGAAAATAAAAACGTTATTTTTGAAGGAACATTCAAATGCTGCTTTTTTTAATTACAAAATAAAATAATCAGACGGCTCATAATATTTTCTTTGTATGAGATATTTTGAACTTTGTAAAATAATTAAATCCTGTAGATGAGATTTTAAATTATAGCTCATATTTTTTTTTTTTTTTTTTTTTTTTTCCAAAAAGTGGCCCATTTTCTTTTTTTAAAAAAAAACCAAACACACTTTTTTTT
>NW_015112697.1:307964-310747 GCF_001443285.1 Poecilia latipinna | reverse complement strand
ATGAGATATTTTTAATTTTTTTAAAAAAATAAAAACTTTAAGAGAAAATTTTAAATTTAACTCAATTTTTTTTTTTTTTTTTTTTTTTTTTTACCAAACAGTGGCCAATTTGCATTTTTAAAACAGATACCAGCACACTATTTATTGGCCTCTTATTAGTTTGTACTGCAGAACAATTTGCCGACACTTGCAGTTAACTGGTCAGGTCTAAATAAAAGTAGTCAAGTGAAGCAGTGGAAAGGATAACAAAACTCCTGAAAGTAGAAAAAAAAACAGCAAGTAAATAACATTGTTGTTCCCAGTCAACATAGAGGAGGAAGCAAAAATGGACCCACACACAAAATTGTTCCTAAGCAACCATGGAAATCCCCTCAGGGCCTTGTTGTTGTTTCTTGCCTGTAAGACCTCACAGAGGGCTTCACTTTCAACTCCCTGTGAGCGTCAGCGTCAGCAGATTGTAAAACAACAGTCATTCTCTAAATATTACGGTTTTTACGCAGTTTAACAGTACATAACGCTAGACGAACAAGTCATCGGTGTCCAGGGAGCTGTTTAGAAGATATATTAAACGTTTCCACAAAGTGTCATGTCCGTGGGACCTCCGTGAAAGCTGCGCTGTAGAGAAAGTGAAACGAAAGGATGAAAGGGGAAGTGAAACTTTACGTAGGAGCTGGAACGTTTAGCTAAAAGTGCGACGAAGCAGCAGAAGTTAAACTCCAAAGTTGTCAAGGTAAACTTAAATAAATGCTCATTTTCTTAATAAACACTCACTAGTGTACTTTTCCAGTGTTTAATTTTAAGTTATTTATTTTGGCATGAGCTGACAGTTTCAGTTAACTGTAATTAGTTGTTCAGCTTGCTATTGACTTAGCTTCTGTGTTGCCATACAAATCAATAACTTAAAACTTGCCATTGTTTGTTTTGTGTCTCTGTTCAGAACCTTGCTGTATATCCAGACTAGGACAACATGAATCCAAAAGACTACGTATATTTTATCCTAACCAAAAAACCCGAACATCCCCAGCATATCAAGCTTGGAAGTATTTGTTACATCCGTGGGCACACGTATAATACACATGACGTCCCCCTGTCTGGTGGTAGCACAAAGTTACCAGTCACGTTCCTCAAATCCCTAACCAGTTTAACTTATAATATTGATGTAAATTGCATTGAAAAACTGACTCTAGAGGAGGCCGAACTTCTTTTGGCCTGTGAGCCTGAAGATGAGAGGCTGAACTGGTTCAGAGACAAAGATGCTGTCCAGACAGCCCTGGGACTCACCGTGGAAACTAATGTGATGGTGAAGGAAGAAGATGAGACGCTGATAGGTGTCATTCGCTATATTGGTCCGGTGGTGGAACAAGGTTATTTGGATCCCATTAAAGGAACATTCTTTGGAATTGAGCTACAGGTATGACTATTGATTAAACCAAATAAGAAAACAGCTTTTCTCGTTTCATGTGAGCACATAAAAATATATACAATCACTGGGGTTACACATACTTAATACTACATAATTATAATAGAATATTAACAGAAAGACAGCTTCAGATGAACAACATCTTATAAGATTTTGCTGTCTTTGAGGAATGATGAACCCCAAAAGGCTTTGATAGCTTATGAAGTTCACTGTGGCAGAAATACGTTAAGTTAGTTGCTTTCTGTCAGACTTTTTTTCTGTAGAAAATTCACTTGGAGCTCTTAAAAATGTCCTCAGATTCTTAACACGATAATGTCTTCTGTAAAAATTGTTTGAAAATGTCCTTCCAAGGATAATGAGTGGTGTCACTTGCTTCTCTACAATCACTTTTGTAATTCCATCGTGGCGTGGTTTGCTTCATCACTCACCTCTATGGTTCAGAGCTGCAACCCAACAAATTTTTGCATCATTGGACACAAGGACGATGACAATGATCTTCTTGCTTTGCAGTACTTTTTCATTCTTATTGAGTGCAAAAATATTTTAGTTTTTGGGTTAAGCACTTAATTATTTTTTTTAAGTGTTTCCAGTGAAATATAATTCGGGGTTCATCTAAGATTTTATTTACCTTGCATAGAAAAAAATAGGGACCAAAAGATTTGATCTGAACGAAATTGCAATTTCATTTCAGTGGTACAGACGGGACATATATCCAATTTAAAATTGAAAATACTTATTTTTACCTGTCCTTGCAGATTAGGGGTTTGAACTGAAAGCAGATTTTCTTTACATGAATTATGCAATTTACTGACATACACCTGTCCCATGTTTGCCACAGGAAATCCTTGTTCGATGTGACTCAATTTCTGACACATGAACATGAGCAGTAAAGAAAAACATTACTCATTTTCTCCATTACTTAATCAACTTGCCCTTCAGGGTTAAAAGCTGAGAGTAGAGCTTATTTTATGTAGATGTCTCCTCATCTGGTAGCTTGTTTTAGGTGCTAAGTACTCAAATTTCAGAATGAAAGTTATGCCCAGTGTTGGTGTGTTAATATTTTCTGCTCCAGCTATGCTTGATATAAGTATATATATCTATATATATATATATAGATATCTATCTATCTATCTATCTATCTATCTATCTATCTATCTATCTATCTATCTATCTATCTATCTATCTATCTATCTCTCTATATATATAGATAGATAGATATATCTATATATATATATATATATATATATATATATCTATATATATATATATATATATATTTTTTTTTTTTTTTTTTTTTTTTTTCAACCACGAACTTGGAAAAAAAAAAATATAAAAAACAAAACATTATAAACCCTTAAAAAAT
>NW_015112697.1:290197-304381 GCF_001443285.1 Poecilia latipinna | reverse complement strand
TTATTTTATTTTTTTTTATATTTATTTTTTTTTTTTTTTTTTTTTTTTTTTTTTTTTTTTACCTACCTACGATCTGAGCAACATGAAATTCCAACAAACCTAGAGTTGAACTGCCTTAAAATTATTTTTACGTTGAGAAATTTTGTGTGACTAGTCAATGTTCTCGTATGTTTATCTGCGTGTGTCTCATCAGTATTTTCTGCCGTCTTTTCTCTCAAGAAACCAGACAAAGGAAAGGGAAAAACCGATGGAACCTTTGGATATAAGACATTTTTCCTATGTGAGAAAAACTGCGGCGTTTTTGCCCCTTTCTCCAGAGTGAAGCCTTTAGCTCCTACCCCTTTGTCGCCTTCCATGGCAATGCTCCACGGTCAACAGCAAACACAAAACATATTTCCTGGAGACAACGTATATTTCTTCATCGATGGCAAATATCACTTTGGGATAGTACTACACATTCAGGAAGATGGAGGACAACCTATTGTGCAGATCTCCACAGTAAGTATATTTTTTGAAAGACGTGTATTCTCATAAACCCGAGGCACATGCAAAATAAGACCTGGAGTTCAAAGGAGACAAACTTTCATTTCACTATGAGTGTAAATGTTGAAAGTATTCCTTTTAACTTTTATGGAAAACTCTGACTCCACCTCCAATTTATATGATTGACTTTGAATCTGTGGGATCTAGAGGGCGTAATTTTTTGCCTCTAAATTAGATTGGATAGTTTTGTAAAGTTTCTTGTGACAATATTTGTTTTGAATCTGCCTCGCATACATAAACTAACCTAAAATAAATGTAATAGTTAAATCTATTCAAATATAGATTTAACTATATCAGTATAATTAAATCTATAGTTAAAGGTATGTGTGTTTTAACTTTAGACAAGCAGTGATCATATACAGTTCAAGTTTCTTAGCACAAACATAGATACAGATTCATAATGGTGACCTTGAGTCAACTCCCTGGTGATTTAGGACAATTTTCCTCACAAGTCTGACGTTGTTTACACTGTCATCAACAGATGAGGACGCCCTCTGACTATGCATGCAGAAAATCAAAACGAAACTTTCGTGGCATAATTGACTTTTCACTCCAGACAGTCCTTGAATTGCCACTGCTTGCTAAACCCACTGCTTTAGAGTTTACAATAAATTTGCTACCTTTTTTATTATTGAAGCTATTTACAAGATATTGATATTGTGTTTTCTGTGTCTTTAGGACAAGGATGAGAATGGAAAAAGAGGGGGAGAAATTAAGCTTCCACTCTACATGGTTAGCAAAGGAGAATTTCCTTCAGGTTTGAGCAGTGTCTTTGTATTTCTATATCTGTTTCATCCGCTTTCGTTCAATCTGATTACGATATTTTCTACACACTGTAGGGTCTGAAGGCATGGACATCGATATTCCCCCTGTGGAAGCTCCCACTGATCTGAGCATAAGTCTAAACTCTGTGGTTGAGGTGACTTTAGGTAAAGGGAACTCGTATGGAATTATCCGCTGGATCGGCACACTACCCGGCCGTGAGGATGTGATGGTTGGACTTGAGCTGGTAAATCTATTTGCTGATGTGTTGAGGTTGAGATTAAACTGTGAACAAGACCAGTAATGCTTGTAATTTTAATCTAACCCATAAAATGTGAAATATCTGAGCATATTTGTGTAAAAACAGAAAAACTAAAGTTCTTCAAACTTTGCTGGAGTTACTGTTTTTATCATCTGGAACAGATTATGTTTTAGGGATTTTTTTGTTGTTTAAGGATATACCAATAAAACATTTATCAGGGAAGCTCAGATACAAAAAATTGGGCCCATAGTATAGTATATTATATATATATATATATATATATATATATATATATATATATATATATATATATATATATATATATATATATATAGCTGACCTTTTGACATTTAGCATCACTGTCATTCTCACATTCCCAAACAAATACCACATGGCCAACCCACTCCCCTCCTCCAGAAACACAAACATAAACACAACAAAATAGAAATAAAAATCAGTTGTTAATATTGACCCAGTTTTACTGATCGGACAGATAAGTGTTAAAAAATTACTAATGTTGATTTTGATCCATTGTGCATCTCTAATAATAATTGTTAGTATTTTACCCTGAGGTGATTTGATTTCTTTGAAACTGTCTGCAGGAGGAACCCTGTGGCGTCAGCGATGGAACCATTCATGGAAAGCGTTATTTCGACTGTCCTCCAAAGAGAGCTTTGTTTGTGAAGCTGACGTCCTGCCGTCCCGACTCACGCTTCCAGAACATATCAGCCCAAAACAACATGATGCCTGAACTGGATAAAAATGGTAAGTTCAGAGTTGCAGTTTGCATTTATCAGGATGTGTAACATGGTAATTTGAACCCTTTAATGATTTATATAAATAGTTTTGTTCTAAAAAACACAACTTCAGTGAGTTGTAGAATTAAAAAACTGCGCCCAAATTGCTTTTCCATTTTCTATATATCATGTCTTATGTTTCAGACTGAGTCACAACACATGCAGCTGAAAACTTGTTTCTTCTCCTTGCCTACTAATTTGAGAAGTCTCAAAATAACTTTTTACATTTTTTATTGGACTTTCAATGATCTTTTTTCTGTTGTGTTCAGTCCTGTCAAGTTGTCATTTCATAAACTAAAATTGGAGATGTTTATATTACCTTTTACATTTATCTGAGATAACTCCATGCGTGGAGTTATCTCAATCTGAATATATGTTGTATCTTGTACTTTGTGGATATTTGATGGATATGACATGATGTTATTCTTTGTAAACAGAGGAAGATGGAAATCACGACACAGGGAAGCTGGAGACTGTTCCTCCAATCAGCACAGAGCAGGTTGAAAAGCTTCTGATTGGACGTATGAAGGGGATCCAAGGACACTGTAACTCCTGCTACATGGACTCTGCCCTCTTTGGGTCAGAATCATACATTTATAATTAAGAAATACATTATTAAAAATATGTTATAGGACTGGAACAAAGATTTTTATTTGTAACAAAGTTACAAAAGACTGCCTATAGTGTCTGGAAGTATTTAAAAGTTGAAAATAGCTGAACTTTTCCTTTGATGCCTTCAGATTGTTTTCCTGCTCCTCTGTGTTGGATTCTATGTTGTTCAAAGCAACAAATCCTCAGGATGCTCCAATCCAGAGAATTTTGCTCCATAACATTGTCAACCCGCTCCGCAGGTGTGTGTGTGTGTGTCTTCTTTTGCATCTTTTGTTTGTGTTGCTGTGGGACGGCAGTGTTTAATGATTCGTGTGCTGTTTGCAGTAAGGGATTTGTTCATGGGCGACACATCATGAGGTTTCGAGAGCAGCTGCAGAAACATGGCTACTGTCAGTCCTTCACCACTGATGAGAAGGGTCAGTCTGATCCTCAAGCTCCTAAAAGATCCAATTTGGTACCGAGATTAAAACTCAATGTGCTGATGTAACTTGCCTGTTTCAGATCCAGAGGAGTTCCTCATCATTGTGATGCACCACATTCTTGCCCTGGAGCCTCTGCTGAAGCTGTATTCCTTCACCTTTTCCTTTCTATGATTTAACTGTACCAAACTTCAGATAGAACTATTTCCTTTTTTCCTTCTCTGTTTAGATCGGCTGCTGGCAAAGTGCAGGAGAGCTACTGCTATCAGATATTCCTGGACCAGAACCACAGCCTGGTTCTGCCCACAGTCCAGCAGCTACTGGAACATTCCTTTTACAGTGAAGGACTCAAACTGGCAGAGGTGGGCTCCCTGTTTTCTTTAGTGACTACCAATAAATACTCAGATGTTTTAGTTACAGCCTTTTCCGACATGCTCCTTTTCCACCACTAGGTGCCTCAGTTAAACGTTTTACTCAGCACTCCTCTTTGCCTTTTTCTCTGTGTTTAAACTTCAGGTGCCGTCCTGCCTCATCCTTCAGATGCCGCGCTTTGGGAAGAAATTCAAGATGTTCAACAAAATTATTCCCTCCCTGGAGCTGGACATCACCGACCTCCTCTCTGAGGGTACAATTAAAACACGTCTGATCAGACATGATGCAACACAGTAAGCAAAACTCATTGTCTGAGTGTGTTTCAGGTCCTCAGCAGTGCATTATGTGTGGACACATGGCAGTGGAAGAGTGCGCCGACTGTTTTAAAGAGCCAGTTTTTAGCCAAACAGGATTTAAAGTCTTCTGCAAGACGTGTTCCTCTCAGGTTGGTGGTTTTACTGCAACATTTCTGTTCAAGTTAAAGTTTATTTGTAAAACACTTGTCTTTTAAGATCCTATGTGAATGAAATAATAAAATACAACATACCTTGTAAGTCAACTAAGTAAACCATGAAGTGGTTTCTTTTCCAAGTGGCAGCGTGGAAAAGATACTAATGCCAGGAATCTGTAGGAACTTTATGATTTAATTTGATCCGCTGAAGGTGATTTACACTCTCACTGCCTGCTCTTGTTTGGAACACACATGATAGCGATGAGTATCAGCATAATACAACTCTATAAATTTGTGTTAAAGCTAGCTTTTTAACTTCATTTGATGGTCTCTGATGACTCACAGTAAAAGTTGCACTGAACTTTGTACTTAGCTGCCCCTTGTCTGAGTTAGTGGGAATCGTTGACATATCTGTGGTCTTGTAGTTTAAGGCGGCGTGTAAGATCAGCTGTTGTTCATCCATCTTTAGGTGGATGCACAACATATTTTCTTTTAGTTTTACACAACCTACATGTGGTGTGACCTTGTCCAAGTCATTGTGTTTTTAGTCCTGAGGGTGCTTTTTGTGGTACGTGACAATATTATGTGTTTATGATGAACACTTACGTGCTTCTCAGGTCCAATGTTAAGGGTTAAAATTACAAAGTCAAGTTTCTTTCAAGTTATGTTTGCTATATACAGCATTTTTATAACAACTCAAGGTAATATACTTGGTGGTGCTATAAAATGTGCCCTGCAGAAAAGGTCCTGAGTTAAAGATGAGACTTAAACTGTTCTAGTTGAGTTACTGCAAAGCATCAAAGTTTCACCTACAAGGTTAGAAAACTGAGGTACACTTTATTAGAGCTGTGAGGATTTTAGCAGAATGGTGGTGTCCTGAATCAGTAGCTCATAAAAAAAAACATTAAAATTGTTTAAAAGAACAGTTTCTGTGATGTGAAGAGCTTTAAAACCAGAGTGAAACTTTTTGAGAATCTATAAATTATTGGCTCTGCCCTATCACCACTCTAATATTTTTAGAGTAAAATGGTTTGGTTTGTTTTGTTGGTTTGTTTTGTATGTGCGCTTTTGTTGGCTTATTTTACAGCAGTCAACTTGAGGGTTATTTGCTCATCTGCTGCAACTGAGCAGTTGGAGTTTTTACAGATTTTCCTCAATTAGACTCTATCTTATAATGAGTGTTTCAGATTTTGAATTTTTTTCCATTAAAGTCTGTATTTCTCCCCAGGTGCACTCTCACCCTCAGCGCCTCTCCCATCGGCCTGCAGCCCTGGAAGTCCCCAAAGGCTACATCGACCGCGGCATCCCACACTCGCTCACCAGAGACCGCCTGGAGCTGTTCGCTGTGCTCTGCATCGAGACAAGCCACTATGTGTCCTTTGTCAAACACGGACCAAACACACGTGACTGGATCTTCTTTGACAGCATGGCTGATAGAGAAGGTGGGCGTTGAGTTCTGACATAACGTTTCTCCAAACGGAGAGAAAGCTTATTCGGTTTGTGCTTTGTTCTTAGGGGAGAGGGACGGATTCAACATCCCAGAGGTGCAAGCCTGTCCTGAGGTTAGCATGTACCTGGAAATGTCTCCTGCGGAGCTGGCCAATCAGGTGCCGCGGGACATGAAAGGTGTGGCCAAGCGTCTCTTCTGCGACGCCTACATGTACCTGTACCGGAGTACGAGCATGTGTCTCTATCGCTGAGGGGACACTTCACTACTTCTGGAAAGCCAGTTGCTGTTTACTATTTCCTTTTGCTGCATTTTACATGGCTCTGCGTGGAAACTTACACAAATGTAAATTTGTTTTGTATATTTGCAAACGTAAAAGAGTTACCTTGAGCATTTTCCCTCTTAAACCAAGGAAAATGTTTTCAAGCTTGAATAATTTGTAGCAATACTGACTTTTGTTGTATGAATGAAGGACAAACTGACAGGAATTACGGGTGCAATTTTGCACTAAAGGAGAAACAAAACAAAAAAAAAAAAGAAATGACTTGTTGATATGGAATATTTGAATATAATATTAATCTGCTGATGAAATTTTGTAGTATTCAGGAGTGCACAGTATGATCAAAAAATTATTTCAGACCAAATTTTACCAAGCACACATAATTCAAAATGTTTTTCAAATGTTGTAATACAACATATAGTTGAGTAAATCTTGTTCATTTTCTTTTCGAAAGTGAACTATTTTTGTATAAACTCCAAGAGTAAAAATTGTTTTCTTTTTGTTCTGATTTTCTGAGAAGTTCTATATTTTGGTGTAAAAGTAATGAGGGATATACTATAAAGTTGAGGAAACTGCACTTAGAATAGCTGCTAAGACCTTTATGGTGGTCGTTTTCTATTCATAATGTATGTTAAACTCCTCTTATTGTTATATATTACATTGGATCTAGTTAAATAAATGTAGATTTCTGTAGGGATCAGTATTTGTCTTTTTTTTATGAAGCGGAAAATGTGTTGCTACGTGCTGCTTGAGGTTTTAATGTGAAGTTTTATGTCCTTTTGATGCAGAAGTGGATCAGCGCTGCTTCTAGGTTCCCCACCACGTATCGGAGATACTGACCCTAACAGTACAGCTAATTAATCAATCTAAGTTGAAGTGGTTGTTATCTCAGTCTTGTTTTGGTCATGATTTACATGACCATAACTGGGGCTTGACATGCTGAAGAACCGGTAAATCCAGAACTTTCCCTTTCAGCGCAGCTGCTGTTTTCCTGCAACGCCCTCATTTCTGCAGGAAAACCCCTGATCCTGCAGATGGACACAATACTGCAGATTGTGTCCATCACACAATCTACTCTGTTACAACATTTAAACGAGGATCTAAGATACGTCGACTTGCAAAAGTATTCACACCCTTTACACTTTCTCACATCACAACCACAAACTTCAGCATATTACATTGAGATTTCATGTCTTAGACTGACACAACGTGGAGCAGCGTTTACAAAGAAGAAAGGGCACTCTGTCCTGTCCAGTTAAAACCCATGGTCTCATATTTGAGGGCGCTGACCCTCATCCCAGCTGCTGTGCTGCTGTGACCTGCTCCATTGAAAGCAGGAGACTGCTATATCTGAAGAAGTTCTTCAACATTTTTGAGGAACTGTTAAGTCTATTGTCAAAGAAGGAAATGGTATGGTACAATCACAGTCCTTCCAAGACATGGACTTGCATATAAAATGACATGACTTGAAAGGAAAAAGATGCGCAGCTAAGGTAGAGGAGTCTGTTGATAGATCAACTGTTAGCCATTCACTCCTCTAATCTGTCAAAGAAATCTCTCAAAGTGTAGAAGAAGGCGATTTGGTCAGGACAATCCTGAAAAACAAAGCTGTTACACGGTGAAACAGATGTGATATGAGTGAAAGTTCACCTTCCAGTAGGACTCCAGCCCTTAACATAATTCCAGATCTACACAGGAATCTGTAATGTTTTGCCTTATAAACCATTCTACAAAGAAGAATATCACCTGCACATCCAGGCAGTTTCTGGATGTGCAAAGTTGATAGCTGTATCTGCAGTAAAAGGTGGTGATACTGAGTATGATCCCTCAGGAGGGGGGAGGGGGGAGGACGGCTACTTCTGAGACAAAGTTCGAGCCGGTGGAGTCAGACTGAACTCACAACCAACTCAAAGATTTGTTTTTTTCACTTCAAATTGTTGTTAGTGCTGATTTCTTGCTCAGTCGTTTCCCTTGTTTCGTAGCAGCCTCCTGTCTCTGCATGAACTCACGCTGAGAGCAAAATTGGCTCCACATTGAGTCTGAAGTCTAGTCTCCAATCAGGTGGGAAGGTTTTGCTGATTAAAAAACAAGTTGTCATGATGTGGTTTTGTATCTGAGTTTACTCCAGTAAGTGTTTCTATGTAAAAAAAAAAAAAAAATCATAATAAAAGGCATAAAGGAAGGGTTAGCACTTCTTCTATCATTTAGATTACCTCCAGGATGTAAAATATCTGCCACAATTATGGTACAACAAAATGTTGCTGTTTTGGCTTTGAAGTGTCAAATCTGCTACAACGCGACACGATTAGAATACAAAAAAAGCTTTTTCTCCCCCATTAAAGTGCAGAAACCGGTTGGCTCCGACTTCCTCTGCCTCATCTTTCTTTCAAACGCTGCCTGCCTGGATATTTGTCTTCGATCTGGATGCCTTTGATCCTGCTGTCTCCCTTTGTCTCGCTGTGATCAGGTCTCTGAGTGACCTCTAACACTAGTTAGGAGTGCTGAGCTGTGCTGTGCCGCCCTGATGAGTCGGGCTCTTTAATACACTCGAGGGCACGGACTGCAATGAAGGAAGCAGCCTTGAGTCGTGAAACGAAGCCCTGCAACTTTATAAAACAGCCGTCCTTTCATCCAACACGCTCAGCATATTCACCCATATGCAAAAAAATTCACTGACCCTGCATGTGTGTGTTTACATAAGGAGGGGGGGGGGGAGTTGTGTTTGTCAAAGCAGTAAAGTTGGTCTAGTGCTGCAGTTGTTGAAAGAAGATAATGTCACAGTAATAAAAGCCACAAATCCCAAAAGTCCACACCAAACAGCCTGATCCCTAACAAAGACTGGTAAAGAGTATGTAGCTCCAATGTTTAGGAATTTGCTGCAAATTTTTATTCTGATAAAATTCTGACCTTCCAACCGTTCATCTTTAAAGGGACACATCATCCCTTTAAAGACGGGATGTCGCG
Source organism: Poecilia latipinna (assembly GCF_001443285.1). NCBI lineage: Eukaryota > Metazoa > Chordata > Actinopteri > Cyprinodontiformes > Poeciliidae > Poecilia > Poecilia latipinna. The sequence continues at coordinate 295,472 of NW_015112697.1, read as the reverse complement.
TCCCATCTTTAAAGGGACACGTTGTGAAGCATTGTTGTGATGACAACGGTGAAGTATTGTCATCACAACAGTGCTTCACCATTAAGCTTCACCAATATAGGAGTATTGGACTGAGAAGTGGCTTCATATGATGAGCTCAGCAGACTCGTAGTTCCACCAGGTATTTGCTAATTGCTGCTGCTATTCTGAAGAAGCTGAGTGGGGGGAGATGGGGGGCTGCAGCTAAGGAGTCCTCAAACATGCATGAAAGAATCAAAGCAACACTCCAGGTATGCTTTTGATGAGGGAATGCATTATAACTTTACATAAGGCTAAAAAAAAAAAAGACGAGTTTACATAATACCTCCCCTTTAATTGCAACAGCGTGGCAGGATATTCATGTACAAAATGAAAAATCTTTATTGCAGTCTTTTGTGTCGCAAGCAGCACTTGCCTTTTACAATCGTGTGTGTCTTGCTCTGGGTGTAATCTACAGAAATACATACGAATGTGGTTAGATTATCATCTAATCCACCCACACACTCTTTGATGACTGTGCAGGACACCAGGACACTAAAACAGGGGTAAAGTCGCACATTGAAAGTTTTTATAGCAGCCATGGCCAAGCAGCATTTTGAATTCCAGTTTTAACATGGCCACAATATTGCCTTGAGCACATTAAGGCTGCCTTTATATTCTTGTCACTTTTTCTTATTATCTTTGTCATGAAAATGTTTCATGTTATATTTTGTTACGTTTTCAATTTTAAGGATACAATCCCAACGAGGACAATCAGCACTTTGAAGTGTGCTGAGAGAGCTATCTCCTCCTCAGTTAACATTCAAAGGAAAAAAATAAAGTTTTATTTTTCCTTTGAAGTTAAATGGTAAAGATCTTTTAGAATAAATTCAACCATGGCTGACTAGAAATCTTCTCTACTAGCTACAGCAGAGTAAATCCAAACAGCCTGCATAGATCGCCAGTAAATAAACCCTGGCTGTCTGTATGTTATCGTTGTCATTTGATCTGAACACCTTGTTCCTCGCAGCATTTCGTCACGAAGCTTCCAAGCAGGAAGGTCATCAAATATCATCAGCCTTCACCACCTGGAAGTCAGAGCGACGTCCTGCTGATGAGGCATGCGACAACAGAGTCTGAGAAACGAGTGTGATAATTTCTGCCCTCAATTGTTTGACTTGTGATTTATGTCATTGTGAGTTTTTAAAGCCACCCCAGTTCTTCTTCTTCTTTTTTTTTTTTAGAAATTCGTGAAGATGTTTTCTTTCTACCCAGTCACAACTTTTTAATGGTAAAATTACAAACTTCAGTATTTTTGTCAAGGATGTAACAGCAACATATTGCTGTAAAGTAGGAGTCAAATGTCGTGTGGTTTTCAAAACTTTTCGTCAATAATGCATGTTCTGCATTTGTATTTTCTTTCACTTTGGTCTTTTCTCACCAGAGTATTCTCTTCCATGTGTTTGCTGTGTTCCCTACATAACCCGTGACAAACTTTAAGCAGGACTTCTCTCTGTAACATCAGCTTTCTTCTTGACAAATTTCCATTAAAGGCCATATTTGTGGATCACTGGATCACTAGTTGTCCTGTGGAAAACATATAGTCCTACATTAACTGAGGAGCAGCCTCTCCTCCGGAGTTAGCACAATCCTTGAGGCTGCTGCTCTGATTAAAGTTCTCCTTCCCTGCCCTGTAAGTTTAGGTGAATGGCCATTTCTTAGCAGATTAGCAATTTTGCCATACTCTTGCCATGTTCAGAGTATGGCAAGTTGTTCAGAGCATTATATCCTACTTTAATCCCTGACCTGTCAGTTGCGTTCCTTTGTCTCCATGATGCAGTGACTTCTGACGGCAATCAATTGAGTTTTATTTAGGGGTAACAATAAAAGCTGAATAGGTACACACACGCCAGCACACTCAAGGTTGTTTTCTTTTATCTTTCTCAAAAAAAAGATGTGAAAGCAATGTACCACGTTTCTTTTTTTTTTCTCTCAGACTATGCATCATGGCATTTTTTGCATGTAAATTCCCAGTAAAATAAATTTGTACAAGTCTGTAGTTCTAAAGTGACAACATTTGGAAATGTTGTCACTTTTGTTGTCTGAAGATTTTTGGAAAATGAAATGCAATAAAGGTTTTATGGGGATCGTTGTTAGTTTTGCTGCACTTTCCATCAAGTCAGTTTCACCAAAGCTTCCTCTTCTCCCACGAGAAGTGAGGGTTTTATTGGTCCCTCCTCTCCACAAGAGTTATGACTTTCCCCTCCATATGGTCTTTCAGTTACTTAGCACCATTAGCAATCATAAACGTGTCATTAAAGCAGACATGTTGGCCTAATACAGCAGAGTTTAGGAGGGTTGCTATCGCTTATGTCCCCAGAAAGGGACATTAATTTGCAGCAGTAGATGTGATCTTTAGATATTAGTACGTCAGCACATGAGGGATCATAACCCACATCCATCATCAGCATGCAAACACTATTAGTTGGGCAGTGTTACAGCTGCATAATTAAGTGCTGGAAAGGTTATCGTTTTGTCATTTGCAGTTCCAGAAATTCACCCGGGGTGGTTTAAATGCCTCTGTTCTCCACACAATTCAGGCGGAACCCACACCAGCAGGAACATGTGACGAGAGTGAAGCTGGCTCATAAACGGAAAAGTATCAGATGTGACAAAGTAAAGACGTAGTGAAGGAAGTGGAGCACAATGATAAGAGATAATAATAAAAGCTGGGAATCTGTTTGCGCAGTGAGGAGCTGCTCAGGGACTCTGCCGCTGATTTATCCATTCCAATAACCAGAGAGATGAGTTTACCCTTAATGGGGCCTGGAGACGTGGCTGCTAGTGACAAATTGCGGATCAATTCCCTGCAGGATGCACGTTTTCAGTGCAGCTGGTGGAGTTCTCTTAATCTCCTTCTTAATGTGTTGTGTGGAGGCTGCACTCGCTGATTTGCAACCTTAATACAGAAACTTTGATGGACCTACAGCTTCAGCCGCGTTTCCAACGAAGAGTCATAGATGCAATAAACTTCTCTCCAAATTAACTCTGAAATAAAAATGGCTCTCGGTTGTGACATCTTCCAACTGTTTAATTTTCACATTTTGACGCAAACATTTCCAAAGAACTAAAAACACTCTGAGTGAGTTTGGCGTAGATTTCAGGAAAGTTCAATAGAACTAATTTGGTTCTAATGACACAAACCAGAAGAACATATTATTTCATCCAACAGCATTAGGAAGAGTATGCATTTTTCATGAATTTCTTCTGCACATCAGGCCTGTTGTGAGAGTGGTATTTACCTTTATGAGAATCCAACAAAAATGATGCTACAAAGTAAATAATTAGTTATATAAAGTTCAGTCTGTCAACGTGTTTTGTATTATTTTTGACTGCAATATTAAATGTCACTTAACTGTGTTTTAATCAATTTTATTCCCCTGCATTCCACCACAGTCTGAAAACAAACATTTTGTTTGTTTTGTTTTTTTTGTTATTTGTCTTTGCAGATCAGATAGAAAAAACTGTGGCGCCATTTTCAAAGTATAGGGACCAGTATAGGACCAGCATGCACTGGGGTGGGGCTATGATTGTTTTGCCAGAGTATGATATGCAGGTGGGCACAATAGAAAGATGGATCTATGTTTATTGCTTGATAATCTGGATAAATAAACCATAAAATGCAACCTTCAAATTGGCTGAAGAAATCCCGCAGCCCACTGAACTGTCATAAGGTGGGGTTGAGGTGGTGAGGAGAGAATGCAGGTAAAACCCAGGTTGTAATGAAAATGATGATTTAATGATAAATGTACAGCTCGACAGTCCAGTAAACAGAACAGCAGCACGGTGAGCGGAGATAGGCTAACCCTGGTAGCAACTGAACAAGAAACGACTGCTTAGAGAGCTGACGCCGACATAGGACTTAACAGTTCTACTATGACAACTTTTTATAGTTCAACCAACTCAGGACTTCACAGTTCTACTGAATGGCTAACTGACACAGGCTGGTATGAAGACTTAGACAAACGACGAGGATCCAACAAGAGACAAAGACAACAGTTGGACTTAAATACACAGGGAGGGTAGCTGGAATCAATCAACAAGGAGGACAGGACAGAGACTCACAGGGAAACAGGACTTAACACAGAAAATCTCAAATTACACAGAAAAACACAGATCACAACATGAACACGAAATACTAAATGACATATTAGTTAGTAGAAATCCAGATTCCATGTTTCTCACAGCAGTGGAGGGAAATGAGATCAAAGATATAGTAAATAAATGTGAAAATAAAAGGTCAACTGATTATGATGGTACTGACATGATAATAATTAAGAAGGTGATTGAGGAAATTGTTCGGCCGCTAAGATATATCTGTAACCTGTCAATTCAAACAGGACTATTTCCACAAAAAATGAAAATTGCAAAAGTCATCCCTCTACATAAATCTGGGAATAGACATAATTTCACAAATTACAGGCCTGTTTCATTACTTCAGCAATTTTCCAAAATTTTGGAAAAGTATTTGTTGTTTGATTAGAAAAAATGTATTAGTAAACATCAACTACTCAATGAAAGTCAGTATGGATTTAGGTCACAAAGATCCACAGCGATGGTAGTTCTTCAATTAATAGAAGAGGTGACCAGTGCATTAGATAAAAAGAAACATGCTATTGGGGTAATTATTGACTTAAAAAAAGCATTTGATACGATTGATCATGAAATACTCTTCAATAAACTTGAGTGCTAAGGTCTAAGAGGAGTAGTTTTGCACTGGCTGAAAAGTTACCTCAGCAACAGGCAACAATTTGTGCAGTTGGGTGATTTCCAGTCCTCATGCTTGGACAATGTTTGTGGTGTTCCCCAAGGCTCAATATTGGGACCAGAATTGTTTATTTTATACATAAATGATATATGTAAGGTCTACAAGATACTTAAATTTGTATTATTTGCTGACGACACAAACATTTTTGGTACAGGTGAAAATTTATGGCAGCTTTTGTTTGAAATGAATTTGGAGTTATGTAAACTGAAAGAGTGGTTTAATATGAACAAATTGTCATTAAATTTAGATAAAACAAAGTTTATGTTATTAGGTAATTGCAAAGGGCAAAGTGATTTACAAATAAGAATTGATAATGTGACCGGGGGGTTGAACCGAGCCGGGCCGGGCCAGGCCAGACCCTGCAGTGCGAAAAGGGATTTAGTTTATTTACCAACAACCCAAGTATTTTTTTATTTTATTTTATTTTATTCTTTTTTTTTTTTTTTTTTT
>NW_015112697.1:263801-287888 GCF_001443285.1 Poecilia latipinna | reverse complement strand
TATATCTGTAACCTGTCAATTCAAACAGGAATATTTCCACAAAAAATAAAAATTGCAAGTCATCCCACTACATAAATCTGGGAATAGACATAATTTCACAAATTACAGGCCTGTTTCATTACTTCAGCAATTTTCCAAAATTTTGGAAAAGTATTTGTTGTTTGATTAGAAAAAATGTATTAGTAAACATCAACTACTCAATGAAAGTCAGTATGGATTTAGGTCACAAAGATCCACAGCGATGGTAGTTCTTCAATTAATAGAAGAGGTGACCAGTGCATTAGATAAAAAGAAACATGCTATTGGGGTAATTATTGACTTAAAAAAAGCATTTGATACGATTGATCATGAAATACTCTTCAATAAACTTGAGTGCTAAGGTCTAAGAGGAGTAGTTTTGCACTGGCTGAAAAGTTACCTCAGCAACAGGCAACAATTTGTGCAGTTGGGTGATTTCCAGTCCTCATGCTTGGACAATGTTTGTGGTGTTCCCCAAGGCTCAATATTGGGACCAGAATTGTTTATTTTATACATAAATGATATATGTAAGGTCTACAAGATACTTAAATTTGTATTATTTGCTGACGACACAAACATTTTTGGTACAGGTGAAAATTTATGGCAGCTTTTGTTTGAAATGAATTTGGAGTTATGTAAACTGAAAGAGTGGTTTAATATGAACAAATTGTCATTAAATTTAGATAAAACAAAGTTTATGTTATTAGGTAATTGTAAAGGGCAAAGTGATTTACAAATAAGAATTGATAATGTGACCGGGGGGTTGAACCGAGCCGGGCCGGGCCAGGCCAGACCCTGCAGTGCGAAAAGGGATTTAGTTTATTTACCAACAACCCAAGTATTTTTTTATTTTATTTTATTTTATTCTTTTTTTTTTTTTTTTTCATAGTACCCTCAAAAATTTAAAACGACTTTCACCCCTGGTTATGCATCACTAAATTCCTCAAGAAATTAGTCTTACCCATAGCTAACAACATGTAGCATACCCCTTCTCTATGTGACAGCTTAATCTGTAAAGATATATCCTGTCCTTTTCTCTAATTGCTGAGGTTATGCATGCATTCGGTTTCATTTTACCTTGCAACTTGTTTACCTCTTGTGGAGCACTGAAGCAAATCATTTCATCCTTGGAAATAAAATTGTATATCTGGATCTAAATCTGATCACTTCTTTAAACTCATCTGGTGCCTAAAAGTCCTGAATTGACTCCCATATGGGAGTGGAAGAACAGCAGGTCTGCTCTGGGCTCATTACAGCTTCCTGAAGTTCTTAGTCAGAAGCCAAGTCCAAATCCCTGCAGCCTCCTGTAGAGAAAATCAATTCCAGCCACTTGGATTCATTCTTATTCTTTGAGTCATTATCCAAACTGCATGGATCTGCTCCATCTTTAATAGAAGTATAACTCAATGTAAGGCAGCCCTCGTCATCCAGTTCCCTTTCAACCTACAAACTCTAAATTCCCCAGTTCCTCTATGAATAAAGACAAGCAACTTTATATTTCATACAAGGAACACCTTTGATGTTTGGGCTGATACCTATTCCACATGCATCACACTTGAATATAAACTGCTTACGGATAAGCTGGGCATCCTTTTGTTACTTTGCTGAAAGAACAACATCATCAGCAAAGATTATCACCTTTCTAATCCCTGCACAATCTTCTTGGCTACACTTCCATAGTTCTAACTGAAAAAGAAAAAAAAATGTTATTGTTGTTTTTTATTTACATTTTTCATGTTGCAGCCACAAGCCTCAGTGTTTTATTATGATTTTATACAATGCAATGTAGTGGAAGGAAAATGTATGATTTTCAAAGGATTTGTCTCCTCCAGGTCTAAGCAACTACAGACTGAAACGTTCGGCAGTTTTTCTTTGCAAATGAACTCGGGTCAGATTGGGTTGAAAGGGTATGTGTACATAAAATTACAGGCCACAAATTCTAACCTGGATTCATTTATAATTTTAGGGTCCTTGTCCTCCTGGGGAGGTGAACCTGTGCATCCAGGTTTTTTTATTTTTTTTATTTTATTTTTGGTTTTCAGGATTTCTCTGCATTCGGTTCCTTCTCATCATCTCTGAGCAGTTTTCCTCTCTCTTATTAAAAACATGGTTTCACCACCATATTTCATTATGTGTATGGTGTGTTTAGTCATGAACCACTTTGTATGTGCGATGAAAGCTTGGTGTTGATCTCATATGGTCAGATCTCCTCTTCCTAAATGGCTTGTTAAAAATTACAGAGGGGACGTTTTTATTGAGTTGTGTTAACAGTGGCTTTCATTTCATCACTTTACCATGAAGGTCAGATTTGACACTAGTCGTTTTCCAGTCAAAAAATACTCCTATCTGGAAATTAATCTCTGCAGCTCATCCAGAGTTTCCATTACTATCTTAGCAACATCGGTGATGCAGTCGTAGCTCACTGTTTTTATTTTAGATGATGGAGTACACATTTTCTCTATAAACATGACAGTGATAAAAAAAAAAAACAAAAAAAAACAAAAGCAACCGATTATCCATTTAATTTTAGTTAGAACTTCAACAAATTCAGTATACACAAAATTTAGCAGATTTTTTTATTGGATATGTGTTGCAATAATAAAGCCTTTCCAGTGTGTGATGCTTGAAAATGCCACGAAAAATTAAAACTAACCAGCAAGAACAGGCAATAAAGAGCTTTGTTCCATCTCATTGTCTAAATATTCTATCTAAATATCCACGTTTGCTGAGAAATAATTGGAATCCACGATAATTTCCTGTTGGAAATCTGGGATGAAAAGTAAAGGAGTAATTGTCGTCCATTGTAGCACTGACCCAGTTTAAATTTTTTACATCAACATTTCTTAATGGTCTAGCTGCTCCTGGGTCTGTTCTGGCACCTGGGGCTCACTGCCTCCAGGCTGGCCTCTGGGCTCATCTACATTTTGGAACTAGTTAATCCTCAATCTCATCCTATTCTCCAAATTTACTGTCAGACTCTATCTTAATTCATGAACTTCTTCCTCTGCATCACCGTTAAGAGGCCTTTTCTCTCAGAAAAATCAATTTAAAGTAGACAATCTTTAGTCTTTCTTGGGGAGGATGAACCAGGATCATGATACCTTAAAGTTTGTGGTCAAAATAAGACAAAAAGTGACATTCAGGGCATATGGACACTTTTGTAAAGCCTTTGCTCTGGTCTTGTTAAAGTAATGATGATAAATATGAAGCCTTTAGAGTTCAAGTAGGAGAACACCATTAGACAGAGAGGAAATGCAAAGCAATATCTTTGAATTATCCAATTAAACCAGCACTTCTGTAACCCTAGAATTTGCTCACACTGTTGAAGAACACTCCGTTCTTGTTTGCATTGGGTTGAAATGCAAATGTAACAGTTCAGATTGCGTATTTTCAAATCTTCTACCCTTTTACTTGTATAGTTCTTGGGCCACACGCTCTGTTTCATTTCATTGGATCACAGTTTAAGAAAAGTCAGAACTTAATGTTAGCCAACATTAAGCATTCCACAACCAGTTTTGAAGTGAATTTTGGTTCATGTTCTTGTAGGAACATCCAGCTGTTTCTGTGTGTGTACAAAAAAATTAAAGCAGGCGGGCAGAAGCTGGATGAATACTACGATGGCATCCTCTGTTATGTTGAACATCATACAGATGTCCTACAGGAAACTACAGCAAACAAACATAAAGTGCTGTAAAATCCCTGATTGTGATTATCGACTGTTGCTGCTACATGTTGGGTGAATACACTGTCAGACGGGTCTGCTCAGGCACAAATCTTGCTGCAAGTGGACCTGAACTCCCATTGACAGATGCTGCAGTTGATGGAAGCAGGTTGGAGCAGTAATTGCGACTGTTACCTTGGGATCAGTGCAGCTGTGAAGCATCACTACATAACGGCTGAGCATGGATGTGGCTGTGCAGTGAAGCTGCTCTGACTTTATCTGAGCTGCTACTAGACTGATGCAATGTGCGTAGCCTGGACAAAGGAAAGCATTTACAGTCACATGACCACAGAGAAAACCTAGTTAGGCCCTCACTGTGCTGCACCTGTTTTGCTTATAATAAGTGCAGCAAACATTGAGAACATTATATGTTTGCAATAAAAATGTAAAATTTACTGGCTTATTAAACATAAAAAAAAAGTAAGACCACATCAAAATCTCTACTTTTAAAAAAACTTTGACTGTGAGCTGGTCATTTTATGTACACAGCTGCCTAATTTATTTACTTTCTGTGTTGACAGTGTTCTTTTGATAATATGTAGTGGAATGCAGTGATTTATTTCAAAAACTATAAGAAGCATGAATTTAACTTATTTTTTTCCCTCTAAAATAAAAAAAGTTGAAAATATAAGGCCTTCTCTGACCTCAAAGAAAGTGTCTGCCTGTGTGCTTCTCATGAAAAATGCTGAGGTGCTTCTCACAGTTTATTTATCTTTTTAGTCAGAACCAGCTTATGGAGCTGGAAAACATTTTTCTCAGTGTGACATCTGATGTCCAGACTCCTTTCATAATCATCAGATGAACACATCCCCTGTGGATCATTTCCTGCAAATCTGCCTTTTGACCGGTTTACCAGCAGTACTGCCCACGACACCCATTAGCGTCCAGGTCAGATGAGAAAACATGAAAAGATAGACGCTAGACACTTCTCTTGGCAACACAATTAAATCTGACCTTCACAGGACTGTGTCCAGAATACAGAGACTCACATTTAAGTTGACCATCTTCATTCGACTTAGGACGAGTGCTACAGAGACCGTTACATGAATTCAAATGTAAGACGGATCTAAGAAGTGTGCCTCTGCTGTTAAAAATGCCAAAGTTTGGTGATGTAATAAATGGTCCCATGATTAATAATTTCATAATTTTTCCACTTTAAAAGTGGCAAATCTCTGTACTATTCAAATGAAAAAAAAAACATGATTTTTTTTAAATATAGGAATCTGTCAGAATTGCATATTCACTTGATAATAATTGTTCCTTCTACCTCATCTTCAGCTTCAACTCAAATCAACAACTAGACTTAAAAAGGCAGTGCAAACAGTGTGTTACCACCTTATAGCTGTGCTAAACACTGTTGGCACAGCTATACAAAGACACAGTGAAGGTGCTGAGACCTACAGAGAGGGTGATTCAAAGAGCTTCAACAAAGCACATATACAACTGTTTACATATTGCATACGAGGACATGTCAGGTGCATCTTCTGAAGCTGAAATGATGCATATTCTGTGACACAAAAGGAAAGAAAGGCACGTCCTGAAAAGGTTTTGAACTCCATCTGCATTCTGCTGAGAACCAGAAGCTCTGGTGAATGTATTATGATGAATGCAATTTACTCCAGCTTCCCTGAGCTCATGATTTGTTCAGAGGTGGTTCCAGACACGTCTTTGTCTCTGCAGAGAAAAATTCAAGAAACTGTATTTGACCAGATGACATATCTGTCATCAACAGGCTCAAACTATGATTTCTTCAGTGGACTTACCTCAATTTCTCTCTGTGATTGGTAATTTGGATCCAAATGTCATTGCTCTGCTGCAGATTGTTTCATTTGTTGTTCATAAAGTTTCAAAATAACCAAAAATTACTTAAGATGATCCAATCTTTGGAGTTCCAGACTACAAATTTACTTCAGATAACCAGTTTTGAAAAAAGGGTACTTTGTAATGTCGTGCTTGTATAGTTTAGATTATCAACTAAAAAGTATTATTGTTTTTTTCTTTATTATCTTGGGCAGAAACACATAAAATGTTTCTACAGCAACCGTTCCATGCTACAGCATTCAAGGCCCAGTGAGCCTTTTTCCATTTTGTTATGTTACAACCACAAACTTCAGTGTATGGTTATTGGGATTTTGGTTTATAGACTAACACAAAACAGTACATAAATGTGAGTTCAAGTAAAATAGAACAGACTTTGCAACATTTTCTTTTATGGATGGAAAGTGTGTCAACTGTTGTATTCAGCTATTAATTTCTAAAGACCCACAATTACTGAAGTTGCATCTCTGGTCTCATTTGTTATAAAACGGTGTTCTTAACTGTGGTGGCTGGAAATGTCTATCTTTTACAGCTTTTTTTTATTTATAACTTTAGACGTAATTTTCCAGAGGTAATTTTTTGCTTTATTCCACAGTTATGCTGCCAAGACATGTAAAAATTTGTAGATTTAATGTGGTAAAACGTGAAAAAGTTTAATAAATTCTTTTTTGCAGTAAAATTACAACCCACAAAATTATTCTTCCACTGAAATAAACATTGCGGTTGTACATATGAAAGAACCCTCTACTTGTTTAGTTTGACTTCCAGGTAATTAGGCAGATGGGAAAGTACAGTATGATGACATGGAATCCAAGCAGTACTCACTGTAAAATTAAGAAAACACAATTTTTCTGTTTTTGCAGAATACTTTCATGCCTCAGTATTTCAGATCCAACGAATTGTAAGATTTGTGATTACTTGAGTAAACATACCGTTCACTTTCCAAATGATCATTTTATTTATTATGGTGCTCTCCAAAGCAACCAGATCCAGAGTCAAAAAGTAACATTTCACATTGTTAAATCACAAATTAATTAGTCAGAGATTAACTGCAACTTTTAGTTAAATTCTACAACTCATTACTTCCAGCTTTGTACAATCAACTTGCTAAAAGTTATCTTGTTTGAAAACATTTAGTAACCTTGAAGATTCCTAAAAGTAAGATGTTATGTCTCAATGTATCACCTTTACGAAAGGCACAAATTGATACACATACAGAAATAAGATAAAATATCAAAATTCCAGTAGCTAAAATAGAAAATAATAATGACATATATAAATTTCAAATGTACTAAAAAGCTAAAATGTCAGTGGTTTCACATTTTGGACTTTGCATCTTGTATTTTTTTTTTAACTTTTAACATTACAGCCAGCCTTTTTACTGGCAAAGTCACAAGAAGTAAATGATACGTGACAAATTGGCCTCAGACATTTCCTCTGCAGATTCAGATCATCTCTTGGAGCTGTGCGTGGATGTGCAGCTGCAAACAGCAGGTGTCCAAAAATGACAAAAAGCAAACATACAGAGTAAGCTGGAATGTTGTTGTTCAAGGCTCGGATCGGCCAACACAAAAAGAGCAAATCTGGATAAACAGAAAGGATGTGAACTGTAGGTTAAAAGTTAAGAGACTCACAAAATTCTGTAAATCTGCAGATATAACATCATCAGAAAGAGCTACATTTGGCTCATACAAGAGCTCTTAGCATCATTTTTTGAATTCGTATGTACAGAGATGTTGCAAATAATGCTAACAATAAAAATACACAAAACACATTGTATCATACATACAATTGTTGCTATTAAAAGGAATTAATTTGTAGCCAATAAATTAGAGTAAAGTATATTTATTTCAGCAAAATTAAATAAATTAAATACCAAATAATGATTAATTACAAACAAGCTGATAGTTTCAAAGCTTTATCAATAATTTATTATTGTCCTAATTATTAGAATTTTTATGTTTACAGCGAAAGAAAACACAACATTTAGTCAGAAGATTAAAATATTAGATCATACAAGGAAAAACAAAACATTTTTCATACAAATCTTTGGGTTTAATGAGATGTGTATTTACTACTTGCTTAAAGGTTAGTTTTAAAAAGGCACTTGTAATGAAATGAATGAAATGCATATTATAACTTGTTGAATATCTGCACCATATCTGTATTAGAATGTCTATTCTTTCACACAATAAAGTATCTTGGTAACACTTTGTTCGAAGGGGGTTGAATAAGACTGTCATGACACTTTCATGAACATGACATAACGCCTGTCATGAACATAAATAAGCCTTCATGAATATTTATGACTGTTGTCATAAAGCGTCATTCGGTAAATTATGACACTTTTAATACAAAGTTGACATTATTCAAAATGTCTTCGTTATGACAACTTGACATTAACCAAGAAATCATTACTGTTTAAATTTTATCTTTAATAACATAAAGTTACCTAATTTTTAAAGTGCAATCAGTAATACTTTTATAACAAATTTATATATCAGTCTTATGTGAATAAGACTGACATATTACCACTGACATAGTGGTAACAAATAAAGTGTTACCACTTTATTTGAAAGTGGTAACACTTTCAAATAAAGTGTTACCAGTATCTTTAACTAAATCTGATAAAACATAATATGCTACTGTGGTTTCTAAATAGCTGAACAAACCTAGAAAAGATGTGTAAAAACAATTCACTTTCTTTACAGCAGAAGAAACTAAAAACTCTAAAAATTTAGAAAAATTTCCTATTTTGTTTGAGTTTATTTTGTGTATGAAAAAAAACAATCCCTCTTTAAGCTATAATTGCTTTTAAAGTCATTGATGCCACATCTTACACAGACAGTTATGTAATGCATGTACGTCAATCTTGATAAATAATTGTTAACTACCAGAACTTGTGCGTAGCTACAATCAGAGTAATAATGAAAAAGCTAAAAACTGAAGCCAACCAGGATGGACAAAGACCCAAGTCAATGTTTCACCATGCAGATTAACCACTAAATGTCTATGTACAGACCAAACAACCTGCTGTTATGGAAATACCTACCGACCTAACGTGGGTCTCAAAGAATAAACCGCTTCCTACACTCCTGGAATAAAACATATCTGCTATCTTTAACAAAGCATTAAGTCATCCTGCAGCAACGTTTTTGTAATCACACTACCTTTATTGCTCTGATCACAGACAACGAACATAAACATAACTTCAAAGAAAAGTGGATGCATGATTTTAAATCTCATTCCATTGCTGGGTTTCTGCGATGCAGTGTCCATGAATGCAAAAGAAACCCCAAGTCACTGTGTAAAGTGCCTCCAAACCTCTTCTTCTTTCTACAGGTGCTGTTGTCTGCAGGATGTTCAGTGCCGGTGGTCTGGTGAATCTGCCAAAAGTGCAGCAAATCATCAATCATGCGTCCAACACACACACAGATACAGTGTTGCTCTGTGGGCAGCTGTCCATTGTTTAAGTATATTCTGTTTATTTAAACTGTCCTGAGTAGCGGAGCAATTCTCCAGAGGAATGTACCCAGTAGCACAACACAGACACATCAGCTTTTATAGAATGTAATCTTGAGTCCCCGCAGTAAAATACATATTTAACATAAACACATCTCTTTTTCTACCAAAGAAGCAATTTCTTTGACAGATGAAAAACTAAGAGCTACATTGTGGCTTTAGTTTTCAATATATTTTTGATGATGATGTGGGGATGGTTTGTTTTAAATCGATTTTCTTGAATAAAAATATACAATGAATTTATTGTGATGGTTACTGCAGAGGCATTTCTAGTGATTTTTTCATTTCACAGTTTTGATGCATTCTGGATAAATTCCATACATCAAGCAAAACTATTTTCCATATTTCCTCATTTTCTGCCTCTCTTTTGGCAGTGTTTGGACTTTAAGTGTTCAAATCCATGTATTATATTTGGTTTATTTGACTGTGAATCACTCCCTGACATTTGTCTGAAAGGTCCTTCATTGTTTTTTATTTTTGATAATTTCTTTTCTGATTATGTTCAGGGTGGAATTTTTCCCAGACTTCTCCATTGATCCTGTCTGAGTTTCTAGTCTGAACTCTAAAGTGTTGACATGACTTTCTTTTGTTTACCATTTTTTGTTTATTTTCCATCACTTATATCCTCTAACATTACTTAATGCAGAGCTTTAGCAGCATTACTTGTATACTCCCATTTATCATGATTTGACTTATATTTATTTGAGAATGTTCTTTAAGTATGTTTTCCAGCCTCTGCATTGGGAACGTCACATCTCCCATCACATTCTCATCCCTCAAAGATTCGTTGTACTTCTTTCCGATAAAAAAAAAAAAAAAATTTGGACCCATAATCTCAATATTAATGCTATTCCTCAATAAGGGTTTGTGGTAGTGATAGCCAGATGAGTCCTTTATGTACCAGCAATTTAGTCTTGCACATAAAAGTTGAGAATTTGTTCAGGAAATAATTAAAAATTGTAAACAAGTTCTAATGGTTTAGTGGAAAGCAGAACTGAACTGATCTTCAGTCACATACAATCTGATAAAATGATACAAGTCTAACATAGGACCAAAAAAAGAAAAAAGAAATAGGGCCAAGAATTAATCTTCAGGAGATTACAATGTCTGGAAAGCATAATAAATGGAAACTAACACAGAACAGAGATGAACCAGGATCTGAGAGATCATCTTGTTTTGAGTTGAGGTATTCCAGTTGTTTGGAGAATACATTTATGGACTCACCTGGTTGGAGCTATATTTTCTATTTCAGGAAGATTTTAGTTTACTGCATATTTATAAATTGTGGCATTACGCCCCCAAGGTCTAGGAGTCCAGGGCCGTTAACATAAAATGTGTCCAGAGCAACAAGCGGAATGTAAAATTACAAAAAAAAAAAAAAAGGTTTCACAAAACAATACAATTTAGCCCAACTAATGTAAAACAAAAGGGATTAACCTCAAGAATATTAAAGTTACAAAATGTCCACACAAGTCAATTCAAAGTAAACTCAAAATAACCCAAAAGGAGGGGAAGACACACAAAGGGAGTACCAAGCCTCCCAAACAAGCTTCTAGCTTGGCAAAACAATCTGAAGCAGTCAAGCTACTCAGCAGAACAAATTAGTTCAAAACTGCCAAAGCAGTTGCACAAAACAGCTCAAAACAAACTGCCTAAAGCAGTTACAATCACCAAACGTGGGGAACAACTTCACAAAACCTTTTCCAACTAGCTGTCCCACTGGCGGAATGGATTCAGGAGCCTTTTATATGGTACAGGTAGGCCTCATCAACGTCTGATTGGCTTGTCAATCCTCTGCTGGTCCAATGATGTAACTGCTCTCCTGCAGCACTCAGGCAGCCAATCAGGAAGGTGTGCTCTCACAGCTGATCCTGCATAACAAAAAGGGAGCCTGCACAGCCTCAAGAGGCCATGGAGCCGTAATATGTGGCAACATAAAATTTTTCAGAGGGCTGAAAATGAATATTTGGACTCCCCATGTACAGAACGTTGGGCTCCTACTTAGTGACTAGAGATTTATTTAAAATGAGATTTATTTTTACTTAGCCTGGAATGACTCAGGAAAGCCTATCTGACTAGAAATTAGTGTGAAAGTAAGCAAAGTAAAAAAAAAAAAAAAAAATCAGAACCTTCCACAAGTATGCAGTCTGAAGATGAAAAGCACGACAAAAGCAAAATATAATAAGTACTTTGGGACTTTTGCACAGTATACTCAACAGCTGAGATGTAACTCCTTCAGCTGAGTATCCTCCCACCCTCCACCTCTTCCTCCTCATTTGTCTCTGTCGCCGCCTTTGAGGAGGAGAGCAGCGGAGCTCAGCTCAGTGCATCGACGGCTCTCCTCCGCGCGTCATGCGGACATCCTCATCCTCGCCCCTCGGACACCGTAGCGCCACCCGGACCTCCCACACACCTCCCGGAGAACCGTTCACTTCTTGCTTGCCTCCAGCACTTGCCGCGGAAACACATATTTGTGTTCCTTCTTGAAGAGTTATTTAAGTACAGATTTATTTATTAACTTGCTTCTTGAGACTACTTTGGGAAGCGTGAGTCCTTTCCCGGGTCAGTTTGCTGCTTTCTGGACGCCCAAGGATGAACAGCTTCCTTCACCTGGCTCTGCTCCTGCAGCTGGCGCTCTGGGAAACGGTGAGTAAAGACGACAGTTTCCGATTTACCTAACTCATAGATTAGTTCATAGATTTGTCGGTGGGTTTGCCTTTAAAAGAAAAAAAAATTAAAGTTAATTTCCATTACCAAATAAAAAAAAAATAAAGCACCGGGCTTTTACATAATAATTGACAGTTCAATATATTAGATCCCAATATATATTTGATAAGAAAGTAAAGTTTCATCAAGTTTCCTAAACTCCTCAGACATTTACGTGAATTTACGACCTGCTGTCCCTGCTGTTTGTTGTGTCAGGTGTGAATTAGTGTCATAATTCTCTCAATGGGCATCTCACTATATCTCTATAGCTCTTACTTCCTCTGGGATATGAACGCCCAATAAAAACTGTTATGGTTTCGACCTATTTGACATGTTTTTTTTTTTTTAACATTTGCATTGTTTTTCCATAAACAAACAGAATCAATCATTTCAAAAGCACTTTAAGAATATCTAATACAATTGGATTAAAGAAAAGAACGAACATCTCTTGTGACTCCATTAACGTCAGACACTCTGCAGACTGACAGCTACAAAGGGAAATCATGAATTTCTTTCCTCCACTCATGCGAAAATACACATATTCTTGTTTGAATTTCAAACAATGCAGGTAATTCAATGAAAAAAAATATTCAGCTCTTATTCAATTTCAACCTCATCTGAACTTCACGGCATTTCATCTCCACCAGCTGCGGCCACACTTGAGTGAGAAGGATTTCAGATGTCATTTTATTATTTTTTTTTCCCCCTTCACACACAAACATGAATCACCTTATTTTGACATTTATATATTTTTCTGGCAGTATGATTTACAAAAGTAATCAGATCTGTTGACATTTTGTCAGTACCTAAACAGTTTAACACTGAACTGGATTTGTAATAAAGAATTGAAATTAAACATAAATGAAAACAGCCAAAGTAAAAATAACTCAAACAAGAAATGAAACTGTAAATCTGTCACAAACTTAGTGAGGTTCCTCTTCTTATTTCCTGCAAGAAATTCTTCCAGACCTTTTGAGTCCTGACATCAAATTACCTACTGCCTCAGGCAAGTATCTTCTTGCAGAACAAGTAGCAAAACCTTAAAATCAATTCTAAAGGCCACAGGTAGTTGGAGTATGGAGGCCAAAATGAGGAAACATGCTGTCATCTTTTTTTTCCCTCTGCATCCTGTCAGTGCCCTGCCGATTGACAATGTGTTTTTCTTTCCCACATACAAGGAAATCAATAGATTTTTGTGGCCAGATAATGAATGCCAGCAGCCCACTTCTAGGAAACAGATGCAGGAAAGAATTTGGAGTTAGAAAAGAATAAAATGTAACCCCCCCACAAAAAAAACAAACAAAAAAAAAACAAGTGCAGAAAGAGTTGGAGGGAAATGTGATGTGCTACATCTTTCCCCAAGGACATTCCAACATGGTGTTGACCCCCAAGGTCAGACTTTGCAAAACCGAAGAGTTCCATCTATGGCTCCACCGGTCTTAGTTATGTTAAATGGTAAAGTACAACACGAAACACGTGGGAAAAAAAACAAAAAAAAACGAAGAAAAAAAAAAGGATGGTTTCTTTGGAAAAGTTGAAGAAGAAAGTATCTGCTCTGCTAAGTGGCTGAAAATAGTTTAGCAAAGTATTGTCAGGATCCTTTAGACCTCTGGAATAATCTGTTTTGGACATATGAGGGTGAAGTACAGATGCTTGGCCAAAGAACACATACCGAATGTTGAGCATGGAGGTGGAAAAATGGTAATTTGGGCTTGTGTGGAGCCACCCCACTTGGGCGCCTTGCAGTCGCTGATTGGATGCTGAACTCCTCTGTAAACTCCAGTTCTCTTGAGCCAAGGACAATAACACTCTCAGTCAGAGGGAGGCGCCAAACACACAGCAGGTGATGAAAATGATATGCCAGAACCTAACAAGATGTAAACAATAAAGATGCTTTTCAAAAGTGCAACAAAGAGAGATCTGCTGTTTTTTTCAGAGTGTGTAATTTATCTCTCAGGGACAACAAGAATTGATGTTTTGGTAAGAAGTGACTTATTCTGTATTTTCTTTTTCTCTTCTTCAGAGCATTAATGCCTGGTAAGAGAAAACTGTATCTGAGTGGAGCATGGCTTTTCAGATGAGTTAGGAATAGTATGAATAATAGTATAAATCAGCTTCTGTGTGTAACTCCCAATCAACTGGTGCCACATTGGAAAGCAAATTCCTTCATGACATTGTGAATAAAGAAAGAACTACTGAGAGTAAGTGCTGCTAATGCTTTTTTTATTACTTTTTTAAAGACTTTAATTATAGTATATTATTTTCTTGGTTTTTCAGGCTTCTGTGTTTGGTATTTAGTGGTTTGGAAGCTTAAACGTTTGGAAATTGCTGTTTTATTTTTAGCAAAAATACAAAAAAGAAAGCAGTTCTCAGAGAGGGCAAATTAAAAAAAAATTACAAGGAAAAAAAACATGAAGCATTCTCTCTGAGAGCCATTCTCTAGATCAAATTATGAACCTCTGTATATAAAAATGTCAAACATTTTCTGAAGAGTAAGAGAAAACTCAACTGCCTCAAAATCTCTTTAAAAGCCTATTTTAAAAGCTGTTGAAAAATAGGCTAGTAAATATTGTTGTAAATGATTTATGGTATGAAAACCAGCTCAGATTGTATTGTTTATGTGTCCATAAGAGGGAACACCAGCCTCACACTTATTAAATACAAAGTCAAAAGGGTCAGATTTATTTGTGTTTAATCACACAAAGGTGTTACTGATATTCTGTTGATACCTAATCTTGATTCAAATTTCACCCGTTTTATATCAACACGTAACTACCCAGAGTCAGCTTCCTTGCAGAGGAAAGGCCGCACAATATCAGAACTGTTTTTAATTGTGATCTTATTGCTGAATATTACAATTATGATATTGATTGTGATTAACTTACAATTTCCTGACTGCGTCATTTGCAATAATGACGCAGTCAAGCTGTCTTTGAGAGTTTGAGCATCTTTTCCACTGTACATCCATTTTAGGCATAAATGGCAGTGAAATTCTGTCCATCAGGCCAAACACATTATTGCAGTGCAGAATGAGCATCCATGGGACTTGTTCTGCATTTATACTAAATACGATCCAAATTGGAGCACTCAGATGGGAATATAGGAATGACGTTAAAACCCAGACTAAACGAAAACATTTACCAAAATTGGAAGTGATTTAACATGGTGGTGTAAATTCACATTACACATGTAGTCAAAATTAAACTGAACATAACAGGAAACTTGCTCCATCTTTAAATGTCAACTAAAATTATTCATGCCTCAGTCAGGATGTCAAATACCATACAATAATCTACCCTCTGTATCGCGCTGTGAAACTCTGAATGTAAATGATGGCGGCTCATTTAAGAATGGCCATAGGCATCGGGCGCCCTGCGATAATGACCTCATTACGACAATGACTGAATTTAAATGACGACGTTGGGAAAACAGCTGCCATTTAGGATGAAAGGTAACAATAATTAAAGTTCACTCTCAGAGGGCACTCTTTAGTCTCTCGCACACAATCGGGTTTCTTTCACCTGCATCTGATGATTTCATGAAAACATCTGTCAGAGTCTGCTCCTCGTCATGCGAGGTGCGCCAGGTAATATTCACAATGATAAACTGTAAAATGACTCGATGTGTGGCCTCAGGAGGAAAAGTCTTCTGCCACTATCATGCTTGTATAAAGTAGATTTGTTCCATAAACGTACAGGACAGATATGATAGGACTATGCTGTCACAATGAGACACTGCTTGTGCCTGTGACCTTTAAATAATCAGGGAGGTTTTTATAGACCACCACAGTAAATTAGATTGTGGAAATATTTTACCTTTTTTTTACCCTGTATTGAGTTTTATGTTTGAAGGAAAGATTAGTGGAAAAAATCCCAAAACAAAACAATTTTCCTGATATGCTGTGCTTATTCATTATTTCTCAGCCATGTATTTTAAGTGCAACTGGATTTTTCTGCTCTTCAGACGGAGGCCATGCACCCAGACTGTGCTGTGGTGTTGCAGCACATGAAGGCTCAAGAAGAATGCTACGATATTCTTGAACAGGAAGAAAACAACTACTCATCCAAGACAGGTTGGTATGTTGTTATTCTGCTGTGGAGAAACTCAGAGTCTTTGCAAAAATAATTAATAGAAAACCATTCGAACCTTATTATTATTATTATTTTTTTTTTGTCAAGTGGTAGATAGGAAGTAAAGTAGTATTACCAGTTCTAAACTTGAAGAGAAAATTATACTAGCTTTTATTTTCATTTCATTCTCTGTTTTATTTTTGAAAATAAAAACCTGAAAGAGCAGCCACCATTAGTATGCAACCTCTTTTTCACGTGTGTTCAAATTAAAATTTATGGCCGGGGAACACATTAGCCATACCAGCCTTAATTTTGGAGTGGCTCATGCTTTTAGTTCTTCACCTTTCAAAGCCAAACATGCCCATCTTCTTCACAAATGTAAAAAATTTTTTATGTGCTCACCCACGTAGCTACCACAGTTTGATTTACTTATCCTCAAGCTAAATATTGTTTGCAGAGAGAATGGAAACCCAATATCTCAGTGTGAGATGATGGGCTTCAGAAGATTTCAAGGATGACAAATTTAAACACAAATATAAAGATATGGTGGCAGAATTACAAAAAGAGGGGGAAAAGATTATCTATGTAATATGAGGGAAAGCATGGAGTTCATTTTCGTCAGTCAGAGCGAATGCATTGTAATTATGTCATTTGCTAATATTTGTTACAGTTTAAGCAGGTCTTGCAATTTTGATACTACGTACAGAGACATGAAATCAAAGCTAGATTTCATATTGTAAAGCCTCTATGCTAGACTTTTAAATTAAATCATCAAAATGAATCTTCTTCTTGATATCTGAGATTAAAACATTGTGTATATAACCTCTAGGTCTCTTTGGCTTTATAATAAAATGTATCCTTTTATTTACTTTTTCAACTGAATCCAAAGGTTTTTACAAGTCTTGGAAATGTGGTTTTAGACATGTTTGACTATTGCTTTGTGTTGTTGGAAATGTTGCAACTATAGACTAAAATCCTGTGTGTACCTCTAACTTGTTTCTTAAATATATCATGTTTTACATAGTTTCTCTCCAGCAGACTTCCACTTTATGTTAGTTATTTCAAATCCTTACTTCATCTTTTTAATTTGCACAATTCAAACAATGACCAGTGTTGCATTTGTGAGGAGAGTGAAAACCAGGAGCCTCAGCAAGAGACCCTGACACTTTCTTGTGTTTAGTGTAACAGTGCATGGTTGACTCTATCTTGTCATGGATATCTGACTCTGGTACTTACAGGCTTCTACTTACAGGCACTCAAGACTGCTTGGAAAATTAAAATAAACCACCATAATCTAAACATAGACGTTTTGTGCATGCATAAAACTGCCTGGTATCTCTCACGCTCCATCTAGTGTAATGGAGTGTGAACTTAATTTCTGACAAAGTCCTGGGAACTTCTCCAAGAACCTTCACTAACCATTCACATTGACACTGGTTCGGTTTATGGCTTTGTTTGAATAGTTGGCATGGGAAGCATCAATCTCAAGTCTGTTTTCACAGTCCACAGTCAATACATTCTGGACAGGGAAGTCAAAATTTGACTCTCTGCCATGAGGAGAACAGTTTCACAATGTCTTCATGTGTTGGAGCAGAATGAAATAGGAGACTGGTCAGAACTTGGGTGAGTGTCTGCAGGTCTGTCATTGCTGCAGAAAGGCTCCAGTGAATCGGAATACAGTGGGAATTAGCCAATCTGTGATTCTCCTATTGGCTGATAGGCCTCCCTATTTAACAGTTCAAGCTTTCCGATTAAAAATAAAGACGGTCTATGTTTGTAGGGTTCTGATGCTTTTTTGAGTTCTCTAAAAGTGATTCAAAGGTGTCCTGATATGAGGAGGTCTCAGCTCACAGCTACAACTCCTAGAAGAAATTGCATGTCGAGTCTGGAGTGAAAATATCTCTGTTTTCCCCAAAGTACCAGAAAACAAATTTATACAAGTCTGTGACGAGTGCTTCAGCTGTCTTTCAGCTTCATTGAACTTGTAAAAGAAAAGATGCGTAGAGGGAATTAGTTGAAACTTCGGGTAACTTTCTACACCAGTCAGTTTGTGTGGCGGGGTGTTTGTCAGACATTCTTGTTTGTCTGACATTTGATGATGGATGTACAAAGTAGTCCAGCTGGATACCTTCTTGTAAATAATGATTGATTTTCTTTTACCAAATGCAAAGTATGCTTTCTTCATCCGGCTCAACAGACTACAATCAAAGGTAGAGAGAAATGTCTCTAACTTTTTTAAGGTTTGCTACCTACCTGAGTAGAAGGTGAACTATCTGAATCTGTTAAGATTCTTCTTTCATCCTTTTTCCACACCTCAAAACAAAACAAAACACTTGAACAGCTTGTGCACAAGGGGGTGGAGGGCTTCATTTTCCTTCTGTGATGTTGTCTGAAGCCAGGTTTATTACACCTGAAATGCTCTGTTGTGAAGTGTTTTCAGTTGTGTGACATGATCATTCCAAGCAGTTAAGCTTTGTTCTCGCTTGATGAGCGTCATCTGCTCACCAGTGGGGCTTCCAGTCTACACCTCAGCTGCTATTGCTCATAATTAATTGCATCATTTGCGTTCAAGCAAAGAGGAGATGTGACAATCAGACTCTGAGGTGGCAAAACAGAGGGTCTTTGTGTCTGAACAGATGAGCTACTGCAGTAGTCTGAGAAATAGTTTTATCTCTTTACGTGTGCAGAGATATTTATCTGAGTTTGGAAAGAAGTGTTTCACAGGAAATGTAACACGCTAAACTATTGACTCAGATATAAACCACACAGTTCCTGTTTTAGTTTTTAGTTTTGACCTTTTGGACAGTTTCATGGTGCCAACCTTCTGGAAACAGTTTGGAAATGCCCCGTCATGTTCCAACATAAAGAAAGCAAGAAAGTAATGTTTTTTTTTATTATTATTATTTCTCCATCCTCATTATTACACTCACCCTGAACATCAGCCACCCATGTGAATGTTTGTGTGTTACTGCCAGGTTCCATGTGGCTGTCACTTTCTGCTGCTGGCCTTTTCACAGATCATTACACAGCTCGACCGCTCTGCCCTCTTCATATTCTCAGGTCAGTTGCTGCTGCCATATTGACCATTAATTACTAGTGGAAAGTGTCACTGTTTACTGCAGCAGTAAAAGCAAATAACTTGACAGTAATGTGGATGTTGGTATTTTTAAGTTTTCCTCCCTCAACATGTAATGTTGGATTTTAAATAACATGTATCAACAAACTCAGAAATCAAAAGTTTTGTTCCAATACGTCTTTGGTTACTGATGGAGTCTGTTTTCCAAAACACACAACCATGGACCATAAAAACCAACATGTTTTTATTTTTATTTTATACTTTTAAATCACCAGCACTTTCAATGACGGTCAATAACATTTTTTGGACAAACAACATGCATGAAACATCAATGGCATGTGTGATTGCTGTGACATTATATTGAACATTTTTTTGCAGAACCCAATTTTTCCACAACTCTCTTAAGGTTGTACCACAGCATTTCAATCAGGTCATGACCTGGAGTGTACCATTGTAACACCTTCATTTATTTCTTTTTAAGATATTCTGTTGTTGATTTACACTTATGATCATTGATCTGTTGATGATCCATTTTGGACTGAGCTTCAGCAGTAAGACAAATGGCCTCACATATAACTCTAAAATATAAAGAGGACTTAAAATAATTTCAAGGTTCCCAGGCCCTGTGGCAGCAAAAAAATAAATAAATAAAAAATCAGTTCTTTACTCCTCCACAATTGTGCTGGGCAGTAGGTTTGATGTGTCTGTGTTGACGATCGGCAGCTTGTTTTTCTTTTTGTGAAAAATCTTTCTCAGTGTAGCATCCATCCATCCATCCATCCATCCATCCATCCATCCATCCATCCATCCATCCATCCATCCATCCATCCTTGCGATTGTTCCCCGTGATGGGCAGCAACTATTGCTGTCCAAGGCCATTTCTGCTTTTTTCCACCTTTGCATTGGACCGACGCCTACATGCTGAAGAAACTCACAAACTTACACAACTCCTGCTCTTACAGAGGTAGTCACTCTGGTAGTGAGTAATTAATAAATTGCTTTTGTTTAATCAAATGGAAGCAGCAAAGTTGGACTGTATTGACAGTCATGGAAACCTTCTTTTCTCCAGAAGGTTTCCATGACTGTCAATACAGTCCAACATTTGCATTTTACTGTATTTCTCAGGCAAAATGCTGTAATATTTTCCCCTTAGCTTTTAAAGAGTAATCTGCCAATAAATGTGCTGTTGACATTTTTTTTTATTTTAAAGTTGTGTCCTGTGGAATATTTTACTGCTTTCGTTTACTGCTTTGGTTTGTGAGGCAGGAAAAAATAGGAATTCAAGGGATAAAATTTAAAAAGGTTTTTTCAGAACAAAACCTTAGAAGGCTTGTATTATGTATTCTCCAGGCACATGGTGTCATTTTCTAGCACAAAAAGGTAACTATGTTAACTTCAGTTACAAAAATTCTGTATGCAGCAAAAATAACTTAAAAGAAATTTGACTTTACAATTTGATGCTTTGAAATTGGCGTCTGTCCCTTTAAGAAGTTCCTATGCTCTTTCTGATACTCTTGTGCATGTCACCACAACAATTCACCTTTACCATTTCCAATCGCTCTTGGGGTGTTGGACTGAGAAGTAGTTCACATGCTGAGGCGGAGTCTCCTAGTTCTAGGAGGAGCTTTGTGAAAATAGGCAGTGCTTTGTTAGAGCAAGAGCACAGACACCCTAGAATGGCTGCCAGGGGAGATTCAAGGATTTCTCAAATATGCATGAAAGAATCAAAGCAATTCTCCAGATATGTTTTTGATGAATGGATAACATGATAACATGGTGTAAAGCTCAAAAAGTAGATTTCATGCAATACTCCCCTCATAAAAATCTAACAGCGTGATTAGACAATTGATAAGCTACAGGTGTTTTTCTTTAATATCTTCAGATTATCTCTTGATATACAGTTCTTCTATCTGCATCTCATAACAAGGGCTATAAAGAGATTTCACAGTTTTATCCATCCCAGGGGGGTTTCACTACTCTAATATTTGAAACACTATTACAGCCTTTAGTGTACCTGTGCTTTATTGAATCCGGAATAGACTGAGAAATGAAGCGACGAGGGATAAACTGGCCAGACCTTGAGGAGGAAATAAAGGCCTTCCATTTAGGCTGACATTTGATCGATATAATACTCCTTCCCCCTTCATGTCTGTCCTCGAGAATGACAAATCTTTCCTCATAAGTTGTTGCAGATGGGTTTTTTTTCCCTTCCTTTTTTTTTTTTAATCGGATACAGAAATGTCAGACAGGTGAATCCTTGAATGTCGCAGTAAAGCAGGTGAGACAGAGAAATTACTTTAATACTGTTCAGCCAGGTTTGACCTTTCACAGCCCTCAGCAAGAAAAATAAACCAGTAAGTCACTTTAGATGCCCTGTGGGCTTTAAATAGACAAGGATACATTTTGTTTTCTAATACTGCAGGTGGGCTGTTGTGTCTTTACATGATCGTGAATTTTAATTTTACCAGCTTGTTTAGTTTTCTAATCTTACATATCAAAATATATATTTGTGGTTTGTTGCGTTACTGAGACTTATTGCATAATTTATTAGATCCACTTCCTCAACTGCTTATGAATGCAAAATATCAAATCAGACATTTAGTGTATTTAAGCATATGCTGATGGTGACTTGTTGTTTAAACCAAAAATCCAGATGAAGAATTTTGAAATGGATTTGAACATGACATGGATGTTTGTGCCAAACAGGCTGGTCTGGGTAGTTCAGACACAATAAGAGCAACAGTTGTGTGGATGAAAATATCTTGTTTATCAGTGAAAAATTGAAAACCTTTTCTGAGATGATAGGAGGCAACAATCGCTCATTACAACTAAAGTATGGGGAATGCGCACTGTGCCTTGAAGAAAAGGGGCCACTGCAACCAAAGGGTCAATTCAGGAATTGTGCCTGTCAGTTTAGACTCAGTAAAAATTGACCATGATCGATCGGAAAATGTTTCTGGTTCATTGAATCTGAACTGGGGGCAGAAAATGTGGACTTCTTGACAACAATTGAGAAATGTCCATCCTTTTATGACCACAGTGTAAAGGTCTTGTATCTCCAAAAGGAAAATGAAGCATGTCACAAACCTCAGTTTGTCTCAAACTGGTTTCTTGAAAAAGAAAGTGAGTTCACTGTGCTCAAATGGCTCAAGTACTCATGTTTCTATTTCTCATCCACAGACCATGGATCCTTCAGCATTTTGTCTCTGGCACTGATGTTTACTAGCGCTTCGCTCATGTTTATTCACTGTGAACAAGACAAAAAGACAACCATGACTATATAATGAGATGCACAAGTCCATTTATCCATCGCTAAATCCCACTATAATGCTGTTTGCTTTGCTTCAGTGAGCATCTGAAGAAGGAATTGTTTCCCATCACCACTTGAATCTGCTATAAAGCCATAGCCACTGTGTCCATTTAAATGAAGTCCCATTTTATAGGGGATATCTGTCAATATTACAGTATTTAACAATATAAAGGTACTCCGTCTTGAGTCAGTGCAGAACATAATAAATGAAGATGTCATCTGTAGCTATGATGGAGTGGAAAATATAAATGAAAAACGAGTTCAAAGCCTCGTTTATCCTGCGAGATGTCTTCTTCTTCGTAGCTTTGGCAGGAGAACCTGCAGCAGCAGCCAAACGCTGTGTTTCATTATGAATGAGTGCTGCTGCATCTCTCCGTGCGGCCGTTTTAATTGACGCAGGGCCGAGGAGCTTTGATGTATGAGACGATGAGATGGCGGATTGAGTCCGGCGCCTCATTACCACCGTCTCTTATCACAAACACACTCTCATCCAGAGCGCCAGGGTCCGCAGGGAGAGACTTTGTCGGCCATGTGATATGAGCGGCTGTGGAGAGGAAGCGTGGGCAGAGAGGAGGGCTGAGAACGTCACAAAATCAAACGCCCTTCGCCTTTCCCAGACTGAGGGAAACCCCTTGAAAACTAACATCAGAGAACTAAGTTTCTGTTCCAGGAAAATGCTTAATTAGCTGGTTCTGCAGGATTAAGATGCATTCAAGGTCAAAAAAGTCTGTTGCTTATAGAATGTTAAGTGTGTTTTATAAGAAAAGTTGATAAAATGACCAGGTGCTGGCTTTTTACGGGACTACAAGGAAGGTCAGTAAGGTGTAACAATGACATGTCAAACACCATTTTTCAGCCAAACATGCTGTACCTAAAGCATTTTATTAATGGGAGAGTAAGTTTAAAGGATTCAGTGTGTCATCCAATAAAGAAACCTTTACTATGAACAATATAATTGGACACATGCTGTTATAATGACCGTTGAAAATATTGATGTCTCTTTGTGCCATATGTTTAAGTTGCGCATGTGATGCTTCAGTTACTATAAGCAAGTAAAGTAAAATGGTAAATAAATGAAATACATTAAGTTTAAATTAGTAAGTAGGCAAATCTTAAAAGTTCAAGTTAACATGGTGTATGTAAATCTAAATTAAGAAATGTTTCAACAAGTAAGTGTAAGTAAGTAAAAGCAAAATAGGAGTGAATGTTTGCAAAATAAGTATGTAAAACTAAGTTTAACTAAATAAGTGAAAGTAAGAACATAAATATAAGTTACTTAAGGGTAAGTGCTTAAGACTACAGAAGTAAAAGGACTCTTTAGAAATTAAAGGGAAAGAATTACTAGTAGCAGATAGTTTTAACTAAATACACCAAAGTAATGGTAATTATTTTTAAACAATTAAAGTTTAAGTAAGTTAAAGTAAGTATAAAAGTGCAAATTGGAAAGTATATAATAAAGTGCAAGGAAACATTTGCAAGTAAAATCAAGCAATTGTAATTTAGTGTTGCTAAGTATAGGTATGTAGAGGTACCAAAAGGACATGTTTAAAAGAATAAGTATAAGTAAGTAACTGTACTTAAGTAGATAAAAGTAAAATAAGTGTTAGCAGCAGAAGGTAAGTGAGTAGGTAAGTGTAAGTAAAATTGTTGACAATTGTGAATTAAAACTTAGCAAAAGAAATAACATTTCTGATTGTGTTGCATCCATAGGTTTTTGTTTCATCACTTTCCCCAACAAGGACAATTTGAGAAATTAAGTAAAGAAGCGAAATCAGGACCTTAAAATTATTCAGATGTGTTTTAAGAAAATAGTAGAAAGAAAATTATATATATATATATATATATA
>NW_015112697.1:201815-260607 GCF_001443285.1 Poecilia latipinna | reverse complement strand
TATATATATATATATATATATATATATATATATATATATATATATATATATATATATATATATAACTGAAGTGAAGTCCTGTGAAATACATTCCTGGTTAACATTATTAATACTTCAATAAAATGCAGTCATGCAAAATTTGATCTGGTCTCATGTTGAAGGTAAATTACGTGCTATTTTATCATTAAATATCTTTACATA
Organism: Poecilia latipinna; assembly: GCF_001443285.1. NCBI lineage: Eukaryota > Metazoa > Chordata > Actinopteri > Cyprinodontiformes > Poeciliidae > Poecilia > Poecilia latipinna. The sequence goes on along the minus strand of NW_015112697.1, from coordinate 260,406 downwards.
TTTCACTACAACTATTTTGCAAACTCTTGTTTTTGATTGTACATTTGAAATTCACACCCTCATTGGGGTTAAATTTATTCAGTCAACAGTTTTGATTCTTAATGACAATAAAAGTCTCATTTTAAACCAGTATTATACAATTTTCTTCAATCCCACATTCCACAAGCCAACGTTTCTTATTTACAATGCAGTTTTTTAATTTGAGTATTTACACATTTTGAGGCTTTTTTTGAAAGTAGATAAAGTAAGAGCTCTGGCACATAAAATTCCCTTTTCGCTTGTTTTGCCTTTTAATGACAGTACATAGCAAGATCAAAATGTCTTGCTCTTAAGGTCCAGTTTATTTTGAGAAGAGAAACATTAACTCTTAGGTTAAGCAAACACATTCAAGAAAGTCAACAAACTATAGCTGTCTATTAATATTTGATTAATGTGTATAATTTTATTAAATGTGTTAACCCCGAACACATCGGTGCAGTCACTTTGGTAAATGTTTATTACATTCTGATTGTCTTCCCAGGTTGCCCAACAGATTGGGATGACATTTACTGCTGGCACCGGGCCAATGTGGGACAGGTGATCAGGGTTTCATGTACGAACATCTCTAAGCTGTTTGCCGACAACCAAGGTAAATTAATTTTTCAAAACACCGTCAGTGACATAAAAACCACAACTGAAATTCTGAGATGTGTGGGTGTGTCTGTTTTTTTTTTTTGTTTTTTTTTGTGCTGTTGCATGTTGCATTCTGAGAGTGTTCCTGCTCTAAAGCAACTAATGTACTCTGAAATATATGCTAGTTGTTTATGTTTATGATTCGAGTCCCGTAGAAATACTCTGGTCAGCAAGAAATTAATATTCCTGCCAGCAGCTGTGCTGACCTTTTCATTCTCTTGATTTTTTCTCTCCTTGACTATTTTCAGTCCATAATTTGTCTTAAAGCTACAATGATTTGACATTGTGAAGCTGAATTTCATTGTTTCTTTCTAAACAAAATAAAGAATCCTGTTTAAATAGTTTAAATCTAATACTATGATCAGTTCTGATCATCCATCATAGCACAGCCCAGAAAAATTACCATGTTATTTTGGAGGTCCCCTGGGACGGTGTTGTGTTTTTGTTGAGTGGTTTATGAAGACTGTCTAGTTTTCAGTGTGCACTGCTGCCTGTCTGTGTGCACAGACTGTTTAGATTACCCCTCCTGTCTCTTCCAGACCCCTCTCAGATCCAGCTGGTCTTTTTTTTTTCTTTCATCAAAACAATAAATGCACACATACAGGAAGGAATAAACAGCAAAAATAGATGAAATGATGGAAAAATTAATGAATGTCAGAGCAAATGAGGAAATGAATGCATTTAGAGCATTCATTTGCTCTGAATGAATGTTGGGGCAAATGAGGATTCAACAAAGAAAGACAAAACTTAGTTGACAAAAATACTACAAACAATGAAGGAGACACAGGAAGCATTGATACAGATGTTCTTGTCAAATGAAACCAAATGTAACATTTTTCTACACACAAAGTGCAAGAAACAAGGAGAGTTGGTCAAAGTTGATGATCATCTAAACACAGAAAAAAGACCTGTTAGAGGTTAGAAATGGTGTGAGACTAGTACTGAGTTTGGTCTACGACTATGAAGCTACAACCAGAGCAACAGTAGGATGATTTAGAGTATATTCAAATGTAAAATTGTCACAATAAAAGTCTGTCAAAAACAGTTACTGGATTTAGCAATAGTGCAGCGTGTGCATAAAAACATTGAAAAGAGTATAAAATATAGCAGAAGACAAAAAACTTTCTTAAAGCCTGATGATATTTTGATTGAAATATTATGGGAAAGGCAGGTTGCTAGGATGAAAGATGGACAAGAATGTTGACTGACTCAAGACTTATGCCCATCAACAATGTGCTTGGTTTTGCACCTTTTGATTGCACTGGAACAAGCAAAGAAATTTATGTCATGTCACCTAATGGTTCTCAGCCAAACTAGCAACAGCAGAGTGGTTACACAGATTGTGGATGCTGATAATACACTTGCGTGTTTCCTGTAGTGAAGTTGTTAGTGCAAGAAAAAAAAATGATTATGAGTGAAAGCTAACTGAAAACTTTGCTTGGATGCATCAGGAGACGAAGGTTATTGTGAATGACTTCATAACTCAGTGTTAGTCATTCCCTGGACCTTGCTGGGTTTCCTCCTCCACAGGTTGGTCCAGAGTTTCCAATGGGACTCTGCAAAAAAAATAAAATAAAATAAAATAATGAATTGGAAAATCAAACAGTTCAGTCAAGAGCCAGGAGCATGAGTTTGAAGCTAACACTGCTTGTTAAACGAGGCGATATGAGTTTTAGCATTGTCCCCAGAGTCGCAACCTTCAAACCTTAAATCGCATCCAACCATTTGCTGTAGCTGCAGGCTCTACATACTACGTTGTTCTGCTGCTGGATATCGGTAAATCCACCCACGACTCAAACCCCCACACTCTGCACCGAGAAGCTGGATAGCAATTTCACTTCATGAAACCTAGCATTTCACTGTAAACTTTGTCACTTCTGCTGAAAGGGTGAATTCAGTCTTGGTATCTGAAAACCTCTTAATGCGTAATAAAACTTCAGGAACTCATGATTTGAGCTCCTCCATTCTATCTGCAGGCCATGGTGGAAGAACAGAGAATGTAATTCAGCTCATTTAAATTCAGTTGAGCTGGTCAAGATGAACTTTAAAATTCAAGAATTTCTGTGCATATATTTTTATTTGATCTTGGACTCATATAGGAAGGCTTTTTTCCCCCGAAGTATCAATCTACACAAAAATAAAGAAGCAAATAATGAGCACATAATTCATTCACTGAAACGTTGCTCTTCCTCATCACCAGACTTTCACTTTCTGTCTTTTGCTTTGATATTCGTCAATACTCTTCACTTTGTGAAGAATAATGCAAAAGCGAATAAAAGGCACCATATAAATTAATGCAATAATTTTTTTTAACATTGACACAGATGTCACTCATGCTGGAATTCATGGATATGAATGGATTTTCTAGTCTATTCCAGCTTTACTAATTGTCACACCTGGTTCTTGTTAATCATCACACCTGTACCTTGTTGACTAATCATCACAAAGGTTTCTTGTTTGCGAACAATAAACACTTGTTCCCTATTTACCTATTACTACATTTGCATCATTAATGCGAGTCTTCTTGTTTATTTTGTAATTTAGTTTTAACTGTTGTAAATTGTTTTGTGACTCTATTTGAGAAAAGCGCCTTATGAATAAGCTTTGTCAATTTGTCATCACACCTGCTTCTCATTCCGTTTCAGATCTTCTTCATGTGCTCTTCACTAATTGTCAGAATTGCACTTTGGTTACCGATCATTCCACCTATACTTTAGGAATTAATTATCAAAGCTGCACATTGATTTTTGCAATTAGATCCAGACACCTGGTTCTAATTGTGTTTCCAAGCATAAAAATAAGGAAGACTGTAGACATTAACTTCTGTAATAGTGCTAAGATGGTTTTCACTGTCCATGTATTTTAGGATCTTTGATGTGCGAACTGCTACTATAGACAGTCATTGGCATTTTTAGAAGGTGTCTGGAGTATTTGCTGATTTTAGCTACAAGTGACTGTTCCTTAACCCTTGTGAATATCACATGGTCCACAATCAGCCCATTTCTCTTCCCTCTTTAAAAGACTTTTCATGTGATACTGGCTTTCCAACTATTGCACGCTGTTTGTCCTCAGCTTCTTTCTAGGGTATAAATACTCATTTGTTAGCTTTGTCTAGGTCAGATCCATTTCTGTTATTGTAATTTTGTATACAGTGAAAGGGATTCTTTGCTGTTTTTTTCTCTTTACAATAAAGTTGGCAATCATCATCATCATCATCCTCATGTTCCTGGCTGGATTTGTTTTTATTTTTTTTAACCCAACAACCATCTAGTTCTTTTATGACAAGCTTTTTTCTTGATATCTCGGGTACAAAAGAATAATAATAATAATAACAAAGCCTTTTTTTGAGTAATTGGGCTAGCTACTGCATGTGTTGCCTTTTTCAGCTGGTATTTCAGTCTGCATGTGTGCTGCTTATATGGTGAATGAGAAAATTGCAAAGGAGTAAAGGAGTGTATACATACCATATTCTGAAGGTTTGCAGAGGTTAGTTTTTGAAAAATTTGACTTAAAAACACAACATTCAAGAAGTAATTTCTTAATTTTTCTAAGCACAGATTCTTCTTGCTCCCACAGTGACTTAAAGAACTGCATGAGACATCAATCTTTTTGATTTTGTTCCTCCAGACAACATAATTGTTGTCTGTCTGTCTCTGAAAAAAACGTTCTTGTGATATTCTGGCTTTAATTCTCCTCATCAGCTGCTTTTAACGTCATTATGCTGAAAGAACAGTTAATCTCTCTTCCCTTTTCCATCCCCCACTGGCTTTGACTTTTGACAAGGGTTTGGCTACTTCTGTTTGACCATCATATATTTGTTTTCTGAAACAGGTTCACTAAATGTTTACCTATTGTCCAAATCCTATTCTTATGTCAAAAAACGTTGAAATGTGCACTGTGACAAGGCCCTCAATCCTGGCTTACATAATCATTTTATGCATAAAATAAACACTGCTTTCTGTTAATTTCGTCTTTTACATCACTCAAGTTGAACACATGAGATCACGGGCTGAATGTGCTTTCAGAGCAGGAAGCAAGAGGGACAGTTTCATAGCACACTGCATTCACTTGAGCATGTACTGTGGGACAAGTATGGGGGTTTTTCCCCTAAATTTTTCCCCATGTAGATCCAGACACCTGTCCAATTCATTGTTCAATTCTTAACATGTGCATCATCAGGGTGTCATCAGAAACATATTTCTCAGATCAGAAGAACACTGGGGCTTATCCAGGGGTCTTTCTGCATCAATTATACAGTTTTATAAACATTTATTTATGATGAATTATTTATTACAGGGTGATATTCAAAAGTGAGAAACTAGCAACAAAAACATCCTGAGTATCATTATGTGTCATAGTGGTTGTAAGTTTATGCATTAAAGGGGCAGTATTATGCAAAATCGACGTTTTTGGAGCTTAATGTAATGTTATTGGTTGTAATGTTATTCCCTCCAAAACATACCTGGGGTGTTGCTTTGATTCTTCCATACATTGTTTTGGATTCTTTGTAAGTGGTTAAAATTATTCTGTAAAAACCTTACAGCAGAGTAAGTGCAAACAAACAATGGCCAGGACCAAGACTTAAGAGCCATCCCTCAGAGTTTAATTTTAGTCTTTCTGAACCCAGGGGAGCTTTGTGAAACCTTAGTGGGAGATTCAGAAGAGTTTCTGCAATTTGACTTTCTAGAGTCCCTCTAGAACGTCCACGTAGTCCATTTCCAAACTCTTCAACTGCCCTAGTTTATATCAGAGATCAGAGTTGGTTTTAAGTGCTTCCTTTGCTACACCTCTAGCACATTTCCACTCTTTACTGTCTTTATCTTTTCTTAGCATATGTTTCAAGGAACTGCACAGAAAAGGGCTGGTCCGAACTCCTGGACTACCATGACACCTGTGTGTTTAAAGATGTTGAAGAGCAGGAGCCAGTGGTAAGACGTTATTATTATGTGAGTGGAGTTATATTTTGAACTGATCATTGTGAATATTTTTGTTTTATTGATTGTGCTGGGCCTCTACTCTCTGGGTCACATTTTTATTATTATTATTATTATTATTATTTCCTGTTGGGTTAGGGTTTGATTAAATGTTGCCCATTTTTATTTTTAAATTTATTTTCACCTTTCAGACAAAACTGTTGTGTTGCTGTGGTATAGTGTGAACTTTTGGTTGACAGCACTTATACAGTAAGAACCTACCATTAGAGATTTAATTACTGGCTATAAACTTCTGCTCTTATTATGCTCATAATTAGACAGAGTAGATGACAGATGTCAAAAATATAACATTCTTCTGCAACAATATGAGTCCTTACAGAAAAAAAAAAACAGAAAATGTTACTGTTTTTATTACAGTAAATCCCCTGCTGTCGACTTTGTTGCACTTGGACATACAGAACAAAAAAACATTATACGAGTTGGGAATATTTTCATCTGTACAGGTTAAGTTGTGTTTTAAAAGCACACAAATATTCAACTTATGGATTTCAGATGTGTACTGTTTAAAAGCAAGATTCTGATAATGATAGATAAGTAAAAAAAAAAAAAAAAAAACTTTCTTAGTGATATAAACCCTACACAAATTCACTGTATAACAAACAAATCAGGCAGGGAAAAAACAGGTGCCACAACCTGGTTGTGGATCCTTCTACTGATACTTGCTGAAGCATCTTTTCATTCAACTTCATCTGTCAGCATGCACATATTCACTTGCTATTATCTGACCATTCTGTTTTGCAAAGTTCTTCAGCTCAGTTTTAAAGACTTCTCTTATCCACAGCCCCCACAGATTTTGTGTTCCAGCAGAGCTGAGTCAAATGGCTGAATTTACCAGGCAATTCAATTATTTGTTTCAAGTGTGTTAGAGCAGGGACACATTTACAACATGCAACCAGATTAGGGTTAATAGTAATGTTCTTTACCCCTTTTTTTATTCCAAACATAGTTGTGTTTCAAAGGTCAAATCATATTAAAGATATAAAAAAATATGTACTAAAGTTCTTTTTTTTTACATACCCATAACTTTTATTTGAACAGACTCTCACTCAATTTGCTTTCCTCAGAATTTCAATGATCATCATTGAATCTCCCTAAAATATCTAAGTTATTCATTCACTAAGTTTCAGCAAACTCAACATTTTCTTTCTTTGATTATTGAACAACTTGTTGGAGAGCACTTTAATGTAATGTCCTAACTTGTTTTTGTTTGTCTCTTTTAGACAACATATTTCTCCAACTTTAAACAGGTGTACACTGCTGGCTATGCTACCTCACTCATCTCACTTATATCAGCTATTTTTGTCTTCACTGTTTTTAGGTAACAATTTAAAATCTTCTGCTACCTTTATTTATGCAGACACACACAGTGGGGAAACACAAGGTAATTCAAATATATTTGTTCTCTCTCTGCAGGAAATTTCACTGCACCAGGAACTACATCCACATAAACCTGTTCTTCTCCTTCATCCTGAGAGCCACTGCTGTCTTCGTCAAAGACCTGGTTCTTTTTTCTGATGCAGATCTGGACCACTGCTTCATGTCAACTGTGAGTGCTGACGTTTCATCACCAACTCACCAGTAGTAAGAATTTTGTAAAAGCAGAAATTGTTGTAGACCCAACATCTGAAAATGCTTCTGTGCCTCCTCTGAACAACTTGGACAGGTTTACTTGACCTGTTGTCTTGAAAGGAGAGAGATAGAAAGATAAAAATACAGGGGATGTCTCAGAGCATCAATGATGAGGTTTTCACTTCCTGCTTTTCTGCTGATAAAGCTGCTGTGAGAGGTGTGAGTGTCCCTATTGTTTGTTTGTGAGGCCTCAGCATCAGCACTTTCTGTGACTCATTTAGATGGGAAGTAAGGCTGAAATAGGGAGGATAAGAGTCGTACAGTTTTCCTCTGCAGTACTAACAAAACATGCACCGTGACTGACATCTTTCCAAGTCTGAATATGAATGGAAATACAAAAAAGATGTAAGTAAAACTCTGGTGTTTTTGGATGTTATACACCAGTGTCTAGAAGATGACCATTTTACTTTCTTAAATTTAGTTAATCAAACTGTCAAAATGGAATAATACATTTCCGACAACAGTATTTGTATTTTTAAGTTATAGACTGAGAATTAATGGATAATGAACATACATAGTGCTGTAGAAATGCCAATGATGGCTGCTGTCACCAACTAATGACTCCTCTAAATTGGAAAGAAAAATCAATTTTTGAAGCTTACTGTTAGAGAACTGTTCCAGAGACTGACATCTTGTAAACTCTAAATAACAACCATTAGATGCTATCTACAAGCCAACTGATTGTATGGGAGGCCACCTAAGTAACAGCATTTTTGTGCAACTATCACAAAGGTAGACATACAAAGTTGGATCAAGATTTTTGTTGTCAAAGAAAAAAAAAACATATCAAATTCATGTGGGGTTGATGTGAAGCAAAAATGAATATGTGGAAAAGCAGCCTATGGCAGAGATTCTCAATTATCACTGCCACATTCAAATGATGTATTAATAGCAGCACTTATTATCACTCTAGTGCTTGTCTGCAGTTCAAATTCATAAAACAGAAATCACCTTATCCAACAATATTAATAGACTCTAGTCATTAGGATATTTAGTTAAAAATTAACTAAATATAGAATAAATATATGTAGGGAAAAAGCTGTTAAAAAATGTTAAAGTATCAGTTTGATGGATCTATTTTTCCCCGAAGGCAGCAATTCATCCAGGTGGTGGGCAGGATAGAGTGAGTCTGTCAGAATATTGTATGCTCTCTGCAGGCAACATCGGTTGATGAATTGTCTGGAGTAGGTAGCTGTTGGTCGATGATGTTCCTGGCAGTATTTATAAATCACTGTAGAGATTTCTGTTTTTCTGCAGAGCCATACCACACCAAGATGCTGTGAAAGATGGAGTTATAGAAGGATGTTATGAGCTGTTGTAACAGGTTTACTCTCCTGAGTTTTCTAAGAAAATACAGCCACTGCTGTGCCTTCTCAGCCAGGACTGTGGTATTTGTTTGTCCATAGCAAATCAGTGGCCACATGGCCTTCAGCTTAACATGGATGTTCTACTTCTCTGTACCCATCACAACAAACAAGCTGGATTTATTTATAACCTCAAGTCAGACAGTGACCTCTGGGCAGTTCTTAATAAGCAGGATCTACACCAAGTCATTGATCACATAATTTATTGTCATATTCATTCAATGAGAAATCTTTCCTGTCCACCTTGAAATTAAGGGTTTTTTTTTATGACTTCTGCTTAGTTCTGACCCTTCATCTTCATGGGCCAGTGGCTGCAGCAGTTGTTGCCGTCCAGAAAACCGAGTCTTTTAGATGCTGTCACAGTGGTAGTTTTAAATATAAAGCAGGAAAACAGGGAAGCTGTCGATAACACAACTGGAGCAAACCACAGAGAAATCATGCCATTACCATGACAACTACACTGCTGTGAAAAAGTGTTTTTCCTCTTACAGACTTTTTCTGTTTTGGCCTTTTGTCATCCTGAAATGTATTTAGAACATCAAACTAAATTTTAATATTGGATAAAATTGACTTGCGTAAATACAATAAACAGTTTTCAAAGTAATCCAAACCAACCTGGCCCTCTGGGATAAAGTAAATGTCCTCTAAACCTAACAGCTAGATGCACGATCTGAGCAGCAACAACTCTCATCAAGAGTTTGCAATAACTGTTAGGTCAACATAATCAATTATGGCAAGCTTCTCGGGTCTTGAGGAAGCAAAGTAGTCCCAAAGAGTCACGATAATGTTGGACTGTCAGTATGATGATCTGATTTGGAAATGTTGTGCTAATTTTGGAACAAATATGAGATTATGCACAACTTCCAAAATTGTTCCACTTTTGTCTTGTCATTTCACAGAATGCATTCCCAAAACTATCATCATCATAAACTTCATGATGATGATAATTATAAAGAATGTCTTGTCAAATGTGAGACGGGTCTTTATGTGCTTTGGGGTAAGCAGTTGTTCCTTGGATCTCTGCCAGAGAAGCCAATTTACCCTGTATGTTGGCACATTAGTATTTATAAATCCCAAAGCACAGAAGGAGGCAGAGGTCTAGAGTATATCAAAGCTGTCATCCAAACTCCAAGAACACATTAAAAAGATGGACCCAAGGGATGAAGTGCTCAGTGAAAATCTCAGACAGTGGCAACTGGAAGAGAAGGATCTGAAGGAACCATCATGGGAGGAAAAGAACATGCATTGGATGTACCACCGACAGTTAGCTGAAGTGGCTGATATGACCAAATCCTACCAATGGCTGGAGACCTTCTGTACTGATGGACAGTACAGGAAGTGAGGTCACGGCACCACATGAGCAGCCCTTGATTACCAGAGCAATAAAGGCACAGATGTACCACACCAGGCAAGGCCCCAGCTACAACAGGGAGTAAGATACCAGCAAGAAAGGAATACGTGGAACACCATAACCAAGGGGATGATATACAGAAACATCTGTACGGATTGAAAACTGGTGACCCTAGGATTATCTATCTGTCTATTTATCTGCAAATTAAAAAAAAAAAAAACTTTTAAATTTTTAAATGTTTCAGTTTCTCTTCAATAAAAGTGTTAATGCCTCAAATTGAATAATTTCTGTCACTACAGTGACTGTACACCCAAAGTTTCTGGTTTGTGAAGAAAAAAAAATATATATATATATTTCCATTCTCAGCAAAAACAAAAAGTCCATGAACAACAGTTGTTATAAACTTTGGTAATGTAATCTGCCAAGTTAAGTGAAGTTTACAACCTTGTCTGATGTTTGTCTGATGTTTGTCTTTGCCTTGTCTGGCAGACAGCCTGCAAGTCTGCTGTGGCCTTTTTCCAGTTTAGTATCCTGGCCAACTACTTCTGGCTACTGGTGGAGGGGATGTATCTACAGACGCTGCTAGCACTCACCTTCGTCTTTCAAAAGAAATACTTCTGGTGGTATATACTAATCGGTTGGGGTGGGTTTTTCTGTTACTTTCTCAAAGTTTCTTGTCAGAGCAGTAATAAGTTTCTTTTGCGTAATGATTTGGTTTCTGTGTGTGTGTGTTTTTTTTTTTTTACCCTTTTTCCCAGGTCTACCGACGATAATCATTGCAACCTGGATTCTCACTAGAAACTTCTACAATAATAAGGGGTGAGCAAATGCTGTGGCTGCTGGTGAAAGTCAGATTTGTTTTTTTCTTGTAAGAATAAGTAGACACTGAAATAGCCAGATATTTTATTTAAACAACAATGCTATCACCTATATGCTTCATGTTAAAAGGGACATTTTTAGCTAGAAGAAAGGATTTTTTAGCTAGAACTCATTTTTTGAACTTCAAATTTAGACTTAGAAATCATCTCTCTAGATTTCCTGTCTAGAGTTGTAATCTGACATGTCAAGCCAGTTTGTATCTCTGGAGGTGATAAGCTGCTTAGTACAGCAGAGGAACAAGTAAATTAGAAATTGAACAATATGGCAAACTCTAAATATGGTTTCAGTTTGAACAGAAATAAAACTCCCTATCCAGAACTTATGGAAAATGTATTTGTTGTCCTGTTAGCAGTAAAAGAAGTTTAGATGCTTTATAAGGAGCCCAGAATAAAGAGCAATGTGCTTGGATACGAGGGAACATGGAGCTCATAAAATCCTAAGCTGCTTAAACATACAGTAGTTTCTAAGTAAAAACCAAAAAACTGGTTTAGAGAGATGTCAATCAGAAGTAGTACCTTTATTTCTGATTTCCAGTGTTCATAAAGCTTAAATGTATCTATATGGATTCCATCCCTTTCAGATCACTCTTTAGCAGTAATAGTATGAACACCTAGTAGAAGTGTTAAAAATAGATATTGTAAATCCTTTTCCAAGGGAGTGATTATTAGTTTCACCTATATTTTAAAACCTAGTTGATAGTTTAACTAGCTTTACCATTTGCAGGGTTAGCATGCCAAACAATATTCTGCATTGATGTTTCACCAAAAGAGTATTTTTCCAGATTGACTCAACCAATAAACAGGCAATTCTGCGAAGATGTTAAATCTATGGTCCTTTTAGAAAATTGGTAAAAATCACGATGGGAAGGTGTTTCAGAGAAAGATTTACAGTTTAATTTCTAACATTCTGGCTCCAGAAAATGTTGCATATTTCATGATGAGACTTAAAAGTGTGTGGCCTCATATTGCTCAGTTTACTGCAAAGCTGGATTTTATGCATCCCAGGTGCTGGGATGACACAGATGTGGCCTTCATCTGGTGGATCATTAAGGGTCCAATAACTGCCTCCCTACTGGTGAGTAGACTGCAGATAAAGTGGGAGCTCTTTATCTGATTGGCAGCAATCCACAGTTACAAGAAAGCAACTTATTTCTTGAGGTTTGATCATATGATAGACAAAAATAACTCAGTATGTTTGAGTGTCTTTATATTTGTTTTATAAAGTATTGGCTGTAGGTGGGATTTGACGTAGATCCTAAAAAAGATCAAATTGTTAAATTAATCACAATACAAACACACAACAAACTCCACATTTTCTTTAGTTGTTAAAGATTAAGTGTGTATGGAAAGGCTGTGTGTGAGAAACAACACTTTTCCCGTTACAAAGGAACTAAAAGGAGGAGTTGAAGCCAAGTACGTTTAAATAAAGGATTTGGTTCATTGATTATCGCCTGTGGGATCAGCTCTTTGTTAGCACAATGCCAGGGTGGAAAGGCATCAACAATCTGTAGAAAAGCAAACATTGCTCCCAGTCAATCTGGGAAGAGTCGCAAGGTCATTTTCAAACTATTTAAAGCCAATTATTCTACAGTGAGAAAATGTTTTTATAAGTGGAAAACATTTAAGGCAGTGTCCAGCAGTTACGAGAATGTAGCACATTCCCCCCTGGGTCACTCTGGGCATTTCTCAGTGAAGGAACAAATCCCAAGAGCTCCATCTCAGTCTCCAGAGACCTTATCCATGTATCATATTTTACATTTTACATGGATAGTTACTATGAGAAAGCTGTTTTTTTTTTCTTTTTCTTTTTTTTTAAGAAAGAATGGTAGCACAACTTAGGTGTGCAAAGCTCCATGTGAACAAAACTTGCTTTGGAACATTGTGTTAATGATGGATAAGACCAAAACAGAGAGTTTTGGTCAATATGCAAAGCGCCATGTTTTTAAACGGCAAACATTGTAACTGTTGAGCATAGTCATGGAAAGTTGTTGAATTAGGGTTGCTTTCCCAAGACAAGACCTGATCACCTCTCAGTCATTGCGTTGACCATGAAGTCCTCTTTATGATTATGTTTTACAGTGTCAAATGGCCCAGTCAAAGTTCAGATCCTAACCTGTTTGAAATGATGAGAGGGAACCATAAAGAGGGGTTATTACAAAGTTTTCAATCACTTAGTGCCATTTTATATCGCAATTAAGTAATTATGTTTCCTTAAGTTGTACAAATAATGTATATGTCAAACCTAAAAGAACTTGGAATCCTAAAAATAGCCTCTGTCTCTTTAAAAAGCTCCTACTCTTTCCAACGCTCCGCCTTTAGCACGTCAACACAGCATTGGACTGAGAAGTAATTCATATGATAAGCTCACCAGACATGCAGCTCCACCAAGTGTTTGTTAATTGCTGCTAGAGGAGTTGAGGACCAAAACATTGAGTAAACAATATAATGTTTTTCTTCTATGTAGGTGAACTTCATCATCTTTCTAAACGTGATCCGTATTCTGGTTCAGAAGCTGACGTCTCCTGGAGTCGGTGGCAACAATACGAGTCACTTTAAGTGAGAGAGCATAAATACTTCTCTATGAGCATCCGTGCTGACACATGGCTGTATACCCATGTAATCCTTATGTCTCTGCTGTGTGTGTTTGCAGGCGACTGGCCAAATCCACACTGCTGCTCATCCCACTTTTTGGGATGCACTACATGGTGTTCGCCTTCCTACCGGAAAATACAGGAGCAGAAGCTCGGATCATCATCGAGGTTGGCATGGGATCCTTCCAGGTACGACAGAAACACATTTTTAAAAATAAAGGAAAATAAAGTTTCACAACTTTTATCACATGTTCATCTTTTAAAGGGATTTGTTGTAGCCTTGCTGTACTGTTTCCTAAATGGAGAGGTGAGTACATGTTATGCATATTCTCTCTTTTGATCTGTCCATTCAGAGAACTGAATCTCACATAGCCAATAAGTTCAAATAAATGTTGAAAATCTATTTTATGATGTCAGGACAAGTTTGATTATGTTATTGAGTTGGTTATTACCACCATCTGGTGGATAAAATTGTTGATTTGTCTGGTATCTTTCTTCCTTTAATTAGCCTCACTTATTAAATTCTGGTAAAGGAGTTCAGATGTGTACTGTACATATAAATATTAAAATGATCTCTTTGTTCTTTATCGTTCCCTTCCCAGTTATCAAATTTTCTTGCAATCTTTCAAAACAGAGTTGTCAAGGTTTTGTCAACATATTTCATAATTTGTAGTTTATTGGGATGGCTTCTTGTGTTGTCAAAAATATAAATGACTGCGAGCAAATGTTGGTGCTGGACCTTTTCATCAAAGTTGTGTTTGATGTTTAGGTGCAGGCTGAGTTGAAGAAGCGATTTTGGAAGTGGCAGACTGAGAGTTACCTGAACTACAGTAAACGACGGCGTACGCTGTTCAACGAAAGCAGCACGGTCACACAGATATCTGTTCTGGACAAATCCAGTCCCAAAGAGCAGCAGAGCTCCGAATCACATGCCCTTACACCCAACAATGTGTCTGCAGTCTGAAAACCATGAGACGGGTCCAGCAGATGAGTTGTTGTTGTTTTTTTGTATCGCACAGATCATGCTGTGCATAGACTACACCTCAGAGCCTGGTTGTTGGCGGGTGTGTTTATCCTGAACTGTGAGACCTCTGAACTTGCTGTGCAAGAAGTCGGCATCGTCCCACACACGTTTTACAGCACATTCAGATTTCCCCCCAGACACCAGAGTTTACAGTGTTGCTGGAAAACTACGTCATTTGCTTTGGGGCAACTCCTCCACATTTTACTTTCCAACACTGAACTCTTTCTGCTATTTAAAGAAGAGATAAGAAAAAAAAAACAAAAGGTGAACAGGAGCCTTGTTCAAAACTGAAGTAAATCAAGGTGGAGCAGAAATGAAAAGAAGTACATTTTAATTCAACACAGTCCCAAAGCTTTGATTTACCAGTCTTTTTATTAAGTTAGAATAGAAAATTTGTCACAAACAACTCAACTAAAAACAACAAAATACATTACATCAGAAAATAAAAGATTTTGTACAGTGAACAAAGAGAGTTTTTATTATGTCAAATGTTCACATTTTCCCAACAGACACAAACTAAAATGGCTTTGTGGTACTATAAGTACAAAAATACTTAATAAGAGATTAAGGTGTACATTTTCTTTCTCAGTCGATGCTGAACCTGCAGCCGCAATACTGACCTGAATCCTGAACATAAGTAGCCATTTCTTTTGCCTGTACTCTGTGTCATTATGGGTAATAATTTTAATCTGGCGGATGCCTTTATGAGGAACTCTTGGGTGCAGTAAGAGGAAATCATACTTGTATACAAAGATTATCAATTCTTTTCATCAGTTGCTACTCTGACAGTTGTAAAATTATATGATCAATAAATGAGATACTTTTTTTTTCAGTAGGTAAGGCATATTTTACGTTTAAACTTTTAGCCTCTAGCTGAATAACTGAAGGTTTCCTACAATCCCTTAGATGCCGTGCAACATCAACACCCAATTTCACAACAATTCTGCTGGCTTTCAGGAAGAATTCAGAATCAAACATATTTATAAGCTTTTCTCACTCTTAATGTTTTACTTTTAAAGTCAAGGAATCCAAGGGGTTCCATGTTTCTTTTCATCTAAGCAGACTTCACAGCTGAGCCATCTTTTTTTTTTTTTTTTTTGGACCTATGACGTTAGATTGCAAAAGGAGATGTAAATAGAAGCCTCTTTCTCAAGGATGTCAAGAACTTGTGTGTTACCAGCCTGGCATGGCCATGAAGAAGATATACTCCAGCCATGAGGCCGCTATAGGCAGACCTGTTTAAAATTCCCTGATGACCATTGCACACAAATGTATACTCTATCATTTTTGCTACCAGACTCCAACCATGCTCCAACAAATTTTATCAGAACCGACAGAGGCTGAAAAAGGTTTTCTGGGTGCCATGCCACACCTTATCAGCTTGACACCAACCGTTAACCCACTCATGTGCATACTCTAATACGCATAGATGTACTTTTAATAATGACCAGAAGACCTTCCTGCAATTACTTCGAGAAACTATGAACCCAATAGTTACCTGGTATTATTGCTTGTGTGTGTTTGTCACCAGTTTCTTTACGTTTGTCCAACAATCCATATAAAAAAAAATAAATAAAAATAAAAAAAGCTGTGATACCTGTGATTTTGAGAGATCCAGCATCACCTTTTTTCTTTAAACTTTGGTCATTCCTGTGTTACATTACATGTCTATTTAGGAGATGAAAATCCATGATGCCATCCGTGGCTATGTCTGCAACATGTTGCACAGTGCATTAGCGCACATCTGGAGCACTAGACTGTAAAAGCCTTTTGTTTTGTCTTTGTGAATGAACAGTGTTTTGTGACTGTTGCAGTTGACTCAAATGATTTATACACTGACCATACTGAATTAGACCGCTGACCTCATAGTGATCATAAATCTGAGCAACTGCAGCTGCCACCACAGCTTGTACAGTAGGCACTAGGCATGGCTTCGTCTGCCTCTTTTCTGGTGTGTCCATCACTCTGGAAGAGGGTAAATCTGGACTCATCAGATCATATGACCTTCTTTCATCACTCCAGAGTCCAATCTATATGTTCCCTTGCAAGTTGTAGAATTTTCTCCAGTTAGGCTCACTAATTAATGGCTTTCTTATGGCTACACAACAACTGTTTGGCAACAATTGGCTGAGTTCGCTTCACATTTTGCATGTGGAACTACTTTACCTTTCACTATTGAACATAGCAGATTTCTTCCACTTCAATTTATTTCACCAAACACTTCATTGATCACAGATCATGGCCATTCACAAGTTTTTCCCAACCACATTTCTCAAGACAGTTTTAGTAGTTTTCTCAATCTCAGTAATGTTTTCTCGGCCTGATGCCAATGCATTCTTAAACAGAGTAACATTTTTTCCACCACCACAGGATTTGTCGTGCAACGTGCTCAGTTATATTCAGGTGGCGACTTATTTTCACAGGCAATGTATACATATAACGTGTTAATATACATGTATATTTAAATGTTTGTATGAAGGAGATATAGGCCTCAGCTACTGACCACTACCGTGCCTTTTTCCACACCGTTTTTCAGTGTTTATCATCAGCGTGGGTGAGTTACATTTGTTGATTTTGTGCAACTGTACCTTGTACTTCATATACATATTTTTATGCTGAACAAATTTGCCTCTGTGTTCTTTTGTAATTTTAGAAAGGATGATTTAGTGTGATTAATATGAAGTTAAGATGCCCATGTCGAGTGTGCGTACTCTCATCTTACCGTATGATGATAAACGGAGCACATATGTAATAATTCACTGCTCAAATGTCGAGAAGTATTGAGCCTTGGTGAACTAATTTATGGACTTTTACGTAATTTGTCATGTTACAGCCAGAAACTTACTATATTTCATAGGCTTCTGTGTGGTGGACCAATACAGAGTATTGCATAATTGTGAAGGGAAAATGATACATGGTTTTTAAAAGTTTTTTTTTTTTTTTTTTTTTTACAAATAAAATACTAGGAATGTGGGTTGAGTTTCTCTTCTGTACCTTTACTCCGATACACCTAAATATAATTCAGTGAAGCCTTTCATCTTGAGAAACCATCTAATTAGTAAAGAATCCCAAAATGTAATTTATTTAGATTGTCTTTACAGAATGCATTACAAAAAAAATATATAATTTTTTTAAGGTGTCACTTATCTGTTTGGGTAAACAGATAAAAAAAGAGATTTTTGTCACCTTTTTTTAAGAAAAGAAAAGTAGATTTTGCAGTATAAATATAGTTTTGGTCCATGTTTACATGAAACTATTCTATGCACTCTGGAATGAAGTCCAGATCAAATACATTGAGGTTTATGGTTATAAAGTGACAAAATTTAAATAAATTTACTGGTGTGAACATTTTGGGACAGCATGAAAAATTTGTGCCAACAAATGAACCAACAAGTTAAACATTTATTTTTATACACTTTTTTTTTTTCATAATATACGAAAACACTTGATATTCACAAAAAAAGATGACATAATGAAAACAATTAAAAAGGAGCAATTAAAAGAAGCTCACATTATACATTCAGCAACCTAGAAACAAAGTGCTGAGCCCAATGTCATCATTTCAGCAGATTCAATCAATATAGTTAGGCATATCATTTTAAAACAGCCACTACAATAAAAAAAAACTAATAAAAAATCTGGCCATGCTTCACAATAAAAACGAAAGGTCTTTCAGCTTTTATGGCACTGTACTTTCCCTCATGTCTGTCAACATTCAAAGGAAAAACTTTTTACAGAGTGAGAACTAAGCTCCACAAAACAGTTCACAGTTAACGCCCGCAAAACACACCGTTTAGCTTATTTGCTGCCTCGTGCAGTCTTTACAGTAGTTTCAGCTCAAGAGAATACCCTCTCTTATAACCTTGTCTCACAAAAATGCATGCATCGGCCTTTCTGAGTATGGGGGAATTACATGAGGCTTTATTTAATAACACAATCCCTATTTAAGAAAAATAATATTAAAAACATGAGAACAATCGACATAAAATCTTTAGATGGCAGCTATTCACATAAAACTCAATTTACATTTACAAAGTACAACATTTGCAGCTTGTTTCTGTTTTGCACATTTAAACTGCAGTTTAAGTCACAACTGTTGGCTACAGAAGACTTCAACTAACTACTTCATACTTCAGAACAAGTTCAAATAATAGATGCGGTATAATAATAATAGCAACTCCTTTGTCTGACATCAACATAGTACTGGCAATATAAGGCTCCAACTCCTTTATTCAACAACCAAAAGGAAATAAAGCAGTTAAGATTGTCTTTAATGTTTGTGATGGATGCTTAACTGAGCCAGAGGGGAGGTGATGCGTGATTGTCCAGAGCTTTCCCCAGATTGAACAGGGCCCTCTTATGGCTGCAGCTGGATCTGCGCTGCTATTACTGCAGCTCAGGGTGAACGCACAGCACAGCAGGACGGTACAGTATCTGATCAGCTCTTCCCTCATTGCATGGGTGAGACGCGTGTGGGAATGACACTGATATGTGCTCAAAGTTGAATGTCTGGAATAGTCATTTCTGTGTAAGAAGGAATGGTTAAGGGATGTGATGAAGCTTAAATACATCAATTTTGGTCCATTTTGTCATTTTTAGCCTCCAAAGGAAAATGCTGTTTAGTCTGAAAATGAACCAAATTATGTATAATGAATACATAAAACAATACAATACTGTCATTATCTGGCATAAATAAATAATTGGCATTTAATGAAAATGTCACAATCTACATGTTTTTTAAAAAAATATCTGGAGTCCATTACAGCTCCTGAAAAGCATAAAACTTCACTGAAATGTGTACATATGATGTAGGGAACAGTGTGTTTGTGTAATTGTAAGATAAAACACTGCTTTAGTGAAAACAACTAAATAGTCATGATTAAAGTACTCTCAAGGCTTCCATGTTTTAAGTACAGGATTTTTGCCACAAGCAAGGAAAAACTGTGCATTAACCCCCTGTTTTACTTTGCAGTTTTGTTTTTAAAACTCAAAGAAAACTCTATTAAACAGAAGTCAGAATACTGGTTTTGTGCTTGAAGGCACTTCTGGCAACACAAAGCAGTGTGGAGTGTTGAGATTCAGAGGACAGAAGGACACATCTGCAAAAACAACCTCTCCAAAACAAAAACTCAGCGAGTAATCAAATATGTCATATTTGGAATAAGAGGATTACACCACAGTAACCTTAAAATTAAAGTACACCCTCTTTCATTTTGGAGGATTTTATGTATCAGGCAACAATAAACATGAACTTTTTTTAACCAGGTCGTAAAAAGTATTTTTGATCTAACATCAGGCGTCCAGAACGCAACAGATTTACCTTAGTTATTTCTCAAAGATGGGAAAGTCAAGTAGACTCTTTTAGTTTGACTATGACATAAGGAGGAATGTAGAAGCCAGGTTCTGCTTATTAAAAGATCTGATCAAATAACCAAGTGTGGCCACCTCTTTGAAAGCTGGTGAACATTTAACAGATGAAAAGGTGGAAAGTCATCAGCAATAACCTTAGAGAAACAATTGTGGTCCGTTCATCTGGAAAAGACTGATGGGGTCATTTGCAAAGTAATCAGATGAAAATACTGAATAGATGTAGCTTCTGTGAAGTGGGATTAAGGAAACAACATGGAAGGTCATCTTGCAGTTGAACTTGCAGCTGCAGATGAACTGTTACGTACAGTAGGGGAGGTATGAAGCTTTAAAGGACGACGACAAACGCAGCAGCCAATCTACAATGACTGAAAAAGCAAAAATAAATAAAATGAAGGTATTTAATGTCCTAGTCAAAGTCTAAACATCAATCTGATTGAAAGTCTGTGCAAAAACAAACAACATCTGTAAATACTGATGGATTTAAGAATGGTTGGAAAGACGAGTGGCAAAAAAAAAAAAAATCTGAGCTGTGTGAAAGGCTGATCCAGTCGAACAACAAGAAAATGACTATTTAGAGCTTCTGCTACTAAAATCTGTCCCACAAGTAGCTGATTTACAGTATAAGATGTATTTAGGTTTTCATACACAGCATCTTCATTTTTGCTTCATCTTCGGTACTATGGACTTGGTTATGCTCTTCTGACACTTGAAGGTAGGTCTAAATTATTTTACAACCTGGTAAAAGCCAGATCATTTTATCATTGTGATATGTAAACAGTTAAAACAGGGTGTACTTTATTTTTTTTTTAAACCATACTTTATATAATCCTTCCTCTTGGGTTCTCAAGCAACAAGACACCAAATACCTCAAGAAACACAAACTGGAAAGTGATTGAGGTTTCAGAGGATGTAGACCTTTCATTGAAGACCTTTACATTATCTCTGCTAGAGAGACAGTAGATGCGACATAATAATTAATATTGCAATGCTCTGTCTCCACAGCAGCCCATTCAACATTAAAATAAACCTTGCATCCAGTTAAAGCACTGACTTCTCAGAAAAAAGAGAGAGAGAAAAAGACAAAAACAACTGCATAACAACAGTTACTTCAACTTCATGCAAGTAAATGAACTCACAATGTTTTCATTGACATTTTTTGTACTGGTGGCTGTCCTCTGAGCAGCGCTGAAGTTTTGAAAAGAGGTGTTTGTGGTCGTATTAGACAAACCTCAGCGTGTCTCAATCGAAACCCTGCGTCTGTTTTGGCTTTTCACATAACGGTAGAAAACATTTCTTTCCGAAAACCACTGGTTATTTTTCTCCCTGACATTCTTCTGTCTGCTTGGATTCATCACACATGTTCGCTGTAGCGCAGTCACAGCTTGACAGTAAGGAATAATATTAATAAATCATTTATAGTCACTTTATATCATATTGGCTGCAAACATTTGTCTAAATAATTATGTTATAGGTGAAACCAGACACAAACACCAGCAGGTTCTCTCTGGTTCTTTGTCCTTTAAAAGGTCACTACATGAATTTAGTCTTGCAGCTTTAAGTCGCTATAGACACCAGTGTTGGAAATCGGTGCAAGATTTATCCTGAATGTCGGCAAGGAATTTGGAGTAAGCTCTTTAAGCCACAGTTACATTTCGCTTGATGCAACGCAGATTATTGTTTTTACTCTCCACTAACGTTTCAGTCATCTATGCGACAGGATTAATCCGATTCAAAATGTACAAGATATCCTGACAGTCACAACAGCAGCTCCTGCAAAGCCACTGAAGCTGTCACACAAGATTTTTTTTTTTTTGCAAAGTAAATAAAACCCAATGTAAAATGAAAATTAATCTCTCACTCTTCTAATGTATTTACAGCTCTGTGATTAGTGTCTTTTTGCAGCTACTAGCTAAACAGGAATGCTGAGGAACATTTGGACGGACTGGAATCAACAGTTTGAGGACGTCCCTAATTAACGGACTGGTCCCGTCATGTTGCTCAGCAGCACCAGACAACTTTTAAAACTATCACAACACATAGAGACAGATGGCGATGCTTCTTAATGTTTCAGCCAGGAAACAGCAGAGTGCAGTGAGTCCTTATTTGGCACATTCAGGTTCACACAAGAGGCTGTTTGGGGTCACTGGAGTTCAGCTGTGTCTCCATGGTGGATTCATCAGGGTCTGTGTTGAAGAACGGGTCGGTGAGGTTGGTCATTGGGACGATGGTGGGCGGGTTGGGGTCGTCAGCGGCGGCAGCAGGACCGGTAGAGACATCCCCACAGGGGCCGCTCAGGTGGCCGGGGTCTCGGCCTGCAGGCTGGACATTCGGATCTGCGAGCTGCTCTTGCTGAGGATGGACAGCTGCGTCCCCCCGTTCACCCCACTGCTCGCCAGCGAAGGATGCCGGTGCTTCAGGTCCACAGCAAAGTACCTGTTCACCGTCCAGCTGCGCCATTTCCTCTTGATCTCCGATTGCACCTTGAGGGATATACTTCACAAGGTCATTATTAATGGACCGCGCTAGATAGAGACGAGCTCTCTGCCCTTCATTCTCTACGACTGACCTGAAGTAATCTGTGCTGAATCAAAATCTGCTTTTCCCTGCTGGAAAAATAGCTCCAAAAGCATCTGCATGTCAAACAAATAAGCTAAAAAACTAAAGGAAAACATTAAATACTGCATGTAATTTCTACCAAAAGATTAAAGATTAAAAACTATTTTAAAAAGCATGTAATCAATTATTGCAATTATTTATTAACGAAAAACTGACTAACAGAAAATACAGATTCAAGAATAAATACGAACATTTAAAAACTGCAACAAGAAAACAAAATTTTGCTCGCTTTGAGCATATTTTGATCTAGAAAATATGACATTACTTAATATTTCAATTTTAATTGATGTAAAGGTTTGTGTAAAGGTTTTTGATTTTTTTTGTATTATTCTATTTTATTTTTGGTATTTCCTACATTTTAGATCACAATTTCTTAGTGTCTTTTTCTTTATCTACATTATTATCTATTTACAATCAAAGAAATATTTTCTTATCCACCATACTTCTGTGTTACAAGTATTATTGCTCATCAATTTATATACTTCACTATTTTTTTTATGAATTTCAACAGCCTTTTTGTTTTTACATGCACATGTAAAAGACCACCATTATAAATTAATGGGTAAAATGTGTGGAGAAAAATTATTCTTGTTATTATTAACATATGCTATAAACGTAGCTTTGACTTTCTTTGCCTTGTTGCAATCTAACTGCAAATGAAATACCTCTAAATAGTTTTTGCGTTCACATTATGAAGACATTCTTTCTGCATAATGAGCTGTTTATATCCAAACAAACTTCACAGATTTAATATAATATAAACTTTAATTCATTGCGAATTGTTATTTACACAATAAACAACAAATAACAATTAAGTAAAAATAAATTCAAGGAGTAAAATCAAAAAAAAAAAAATCTAACCTGCCAATTTAGGTTTTGTAAGTTAAATATCTGGAATCTGGAGCTAATTTTTTCTTGAAACTTGTATTGATACACTTTCTTGAATGAGATGATTTGAAATGTTTAAGTTGAGACTTACCTCTCCGTTCAGGAAGCAGTAGAGAACGGCCACCACAAATCCCTGGAGGAAAACAAAACACAACTGAACATTGAACCACATCTGCTGCAGAACAAGCCTCTGCGTTTCAGCCATTAAATCAAGTTTGATTTTTGTAAGTTTTTCAGTTAAACTTTAAGCTACTGCAATAAAAGTTGCAACACAAATGTCTTAGCAATATGAAACAGTATTTATGCAGAACGATGTAAGTTAATTCTAAAAGGAGATGCAACTCTACATATAATATGTCAGATTGTACCATTGTTGCATAGTGTGATTAATTTAGAAAGCCAACTTAGTGACCTGCAAAAGTAGTTAGCATTTGTAAAACCGTACAGAATTAAACTTTATAGAACTGAGCGAAAATTAAATCCTAGTTTCCTAGTTTGTGAGCATAAAGTCTTTCTGACTTCTCATCGAGACGAAATCTATTTTGAAGTAGAGGACATAATTATATTCAAACACAAGCAAATATTTCAGTTTTGAAAAACGTTTAGTTTTGTATGTATTTTCAGTTCTGATGTCTTATCTCGTCTCTTTCTTGACAAATTTAAGAAATAATAAATGAAGAGAAGGAAGAATAAGATAAAGATAAGTAAGAACAACGTTTCTTTTGGTGCATTAGAAAATGGATTCCAACAGACATTAAATAATTATTCAGAAAAAAGAACAAGTGAATGTGTATTTATTCTCTCTATCAGTGGGGGGAAACCAAGGTAATGTTTTTAAATGTCTCAATCAAATTACCCTAAATTTGTAGATTCAGTCTGATACAGGTTCAAGTCACACATTTCTCTATGTAAAAGCTCTGCGAGTAAATAAGCTAAGTTTATTTATTTAGGAAGTGGACGGAGTCACCTGAAAGGATCCGAGACCGAGTTCAAAGACAAGACGTTCCCTCTTGCTGACGTTTTCCGGGGAGAAGGCGAACACGGTGTAGTGGATCCCAAACAGGGGGATCAGCAGCAGAGTAGAACGGGCCAGTCTCCTGCAACACAGCGTGCAACATAAGCCCACTTATAGAAGCCAAAGTAGTGATAAAGCTTCACTTGTTGTTAGTCTGAAATGTTTTTGAAACAGACATAAAATGTGAAATAAGATATACTCACAGGTAAATACTGGACTCATTCCCACCGATGTCTGGGGACTGCAGCTTCTGAACGAGGATGACGATGATACCAATGAAGAGTACAAAATTGATCTGCAAACACACACAGAAAAATTTCACTAATCTGTGTCAATAATAGAAAAACTGTGGCAGTACTCACATTAATATTCAAATTTATTTGATCTAACTGTGTAAAGCATCCAACGATAGAAAATCTTTTATCAAAATACTTTCACCATTGACTTGTACCCATTTCCTTTTTACCAGATTTTTACTTAGATATTCTAAAACAAATATGTTTTATTTTCTTTCATTTACACAAAATCACCAAACATGACATTTGTAATATTTTTTTGTTCATTTTAAAGCATGTAAACATTTGAACATCATAAGTACACATCTATCCCCATTCCACTCAAAACAGCTCAGGTGCTTCTGCTTTCCACCAATAATCCTTGAAAACCTTCAACAACGTGATTATGCTCAACTTGGGTAAATTCAATTGATTAAACACTATTTTGAATGTCACATATATATACTACACCACCATTCAGGCATTAAAGACACAAGAAAACATCTTAATTTAAAGAAAACTGTACTCAAATTGGCTTTGGAAGAACTCTGTAATGGGACAAAATGTGGAAACCGTAAAACGGTATATATTGTCGAGACAATGTATGTTGTGCTTTTATCATAATTTCTCACCATAATTGAAGCCAGAACTGGTCCCTTTATCACCCACCAGATGGCAGCGTTGTCATTCATGTCCCAACATCTGCGAGAGCAAAAAATATTCACAACATGCACACACAAACCTCAGCAAAAAGATTTCTTTCATCATTTATTTAGAACCAACCCTATGTCATCGTAGTGCAGCCTCAGGACCGCCCAGATGGTCACACACACTGTTGGCGTTCCTGTTGAAAATCACCAACACTGATGTAATCAATGCATCAAAGGTTTGACCACCTCATTCAGGCTAGGTTTAAAGATCTCACCCCAGCCGATGACAATGTACCAGTAGAAGTATCTCTTTTCAGGGAAGAAAGTCTCCACCAGTAAAGTGAAGAGGTACAGACCCTCGATGAAGAGCCAGAAGTAGTTGGAGAGGACGCAGTAGTGGAAGAATATCATCACAGCTCGACACTCCAGCTTCAGGAAGGATGGAAAGCAGAGAGCTAAGAATCACCAAGAGGAAAAAAGGACCTGTGTGTGTGTGTGTGTGTGTGTGTGTGTCTTTATGTAACTTACAGTGTGTATGAAGCAGTGGTCGCTGTCTTCCTCTGCGTAAAGCACGCTGTCTTTGATGAAGACAGAAATTGCTCTCAGGATGAACGACACGAATAGGTTCATGTGGATGAAGTTCCTGGTGCAGTGCAGCTTCCTGTGAGGAAACCAAAGAGCTTTGCATGCTGAAGGTGCTCAAATTCAAGCATTTACAAATTTATTTTGTCTGCTGATAAACATTATCAATTGTTAGTAAAAAGAAATATAAATGCAATGGGTCAGAAAAAGCTTATATTGGGACTTAGTTCACAAACATAACGTTTCTGTTTTAGGATGTTGTGATTTTATTTTTTTTTAATTTGCTCCCTTGTACAAAGTATTCATAGCATACAAACTTTTTCACATTACAACCAAAAACTATAATGTATTTTAATAGTATATCATAGACCAACACAAAACGATGCATAATTAAGTGGAAATGCATAATTAAGTGGAAATATATATATATATATATATATATATATATATATATATATATATATATATATATATATATATATATATATATATATATATATATTTACATTTGTTAAAAATAGAACCATACAAAATTTTCAATTTAATTATCAACTTACTAGCTACTTTATAAGCAGCTACTGAGAACCCTATTAAAACATAGTGCTGTCAGTGTCATCCATGCAAAAAAAGCAACTTAGGAAATTATCCTTAATGTTTTGTTTTAAGGTTTTTTAAGGCTTAAACTGAACAAAGTTGATGAGAAACTAGTCAGAGGCCATGCTAAAGCCACTCTGCCTGCACTATTTGATCATCAAAGAAAATATGATGCAAAAATTATCAGGGGCAAAGAAACTGAACCGAAATGCTAATGAACTTATTGGTTTTGCAGTAATTGTAACATCATAATCATCATTTTGGCAGCATTTTCATTTTGCTGGGCAGCGTCCAGCACCCTGGGCAGCTGGTTCCTCACAAGGGTCCCAAAAGTCCTGCGGGACCCCACACATCCCTGAATAACTGAATCACCTCTTCATCGCACTCCCCTCAGGCAGATTCAGACCCCAAACATCCATACAGACAGTTTGTGAAACTGTTTTTGCCCCCCCGAGCCTTGCACACTCTGCAGTACTGCACCAACACAGATGATAGCACAGAATCAAATTTGACCTTAGACTCTTTAAACGTGATTCTTGCTATCTTCAAGCAGCTGCTGGATCCCTCCCAACACAACATTGTTGGTACATTATCCAATGACAAAAAAAAAAAAAACACATCAAGGTATCAAGTGTTTTCTTTGTTATCTTTTCTTTTTGACTTTTGATTAGATGGATGATTCTTAGTAGCTTTATTTGCATGGCCTTCTGACTTTCAATCTGACTTTTTTTTTTTAGCTTTAGCCACATTAAACTATTTAAGCATTACTTTATGTTTTATCTGTAACAAATATGCAACACATCAATAACAAAATTTCCTTCTTCTGAAAGTCTCACCTGAATCTGCACAGGATGACCATAGCTGTGGTGAGGGACACCAGAGAGGTGCTGTAGCCCACTGTATACAGAGCCTTCACTGACACATAATACATATCCTGAAATAAAAATAAAAAACAAAAACAAAACATGAATACAATAAGAACTGAGTGCAGAGGCTCTGATATGAAGGTCTGAACCTGACAGCCAGTGGTAAACTCACGGGGGGGTGGCTGCTGTTTCCTTCCTCGTACAGGCAGGCTTCAATATAATGAGGAAAGAGCTCTGACCAGCCAAACTCTGTGCAGTTACGACTCACCTTCCCCAGTTCTGTTGGCACAGAAAAAAAGGCAGTTATTTCCTTAAAGAAATAACTATGTGTATATATATATATATATATATATATAATAATATGACAGGACTGACCGTAGTCTTCCTCGCTCATGAACTGAGAGAAGAGTTCTGGACAGTTCATCTGGATCACATCCCCTACCTTGGCTGGCTGCCAACATGTAAGATTGTCCCAGAACCACGGACAGTCTGAGGACACAGCGTGAACACAAGCACCTGGTTTTAATTTTAAAAGGCACATTCACAAAAACACCAAAATACCACTTTATAAGTTCAGCGCCCGGTTGGTTGGCTATCAGCGAATTGTAGAATAACACATTTATTTTCCTTATGAAATAAGAGATGTTTTCTACTAAACTAAATTACTGTTCTGTTTTTCTGTTTTTGTATTTAGTTTTTTTATATAATGATACATATGCCACATTATTTCCCAGAAAAACACAGCAAGCAGACATTTGTTTTTTTTTGTTTTTTTCAGAGCAAGATAGGGTGTTTCTAGCATAATCAGCTAATATCATATTGCATCACTTGCCTTAATGCCTAAATCAGCCAAAACATAAAAAAAGGCTGAAACACTTTCTTATTATTTCTGACCATGTAAATCAGAGAACATGGTGAAGAAAAGCTGCTCAGTCTAATCTCCCCCTCGTCCTCCATACTTACTGCAGGAGAGATGCCCATCAGTCACTAATCTGATTGAATTTTCATCATCATCATGAGACAACTTTAAAGTCTCAAAACCATCAGGATCTCTGTATAAAAACTGGAGACACAGGCTGAAAAACAATGATTTCTCATTGTTTTCATGCATCTAATAAGGCAGATTTACACACACAGGGGAGCGCAGAGAAACATTTTATCATCTCCCTACAGACAAAGCAGGTTAGTGTTAACCACAGCTGGTAGAACTATCTACTGTTCATTAGTGTGACGACCCTAAAGATGTTCTAATTATTAATCTCAGTGTTACTTTATTTTAATTAGCTCCTCATTGAAAACTGGTAGAAGAACAATTACTATGTTGGTAAGGAATTAAGAACCTACCAAATTCTGAGTCTGAATGTTCCAGAGCCATCATCTCCATACATTTCTCCTGCTCCCTCTTGATGACGCAGTTAGAAGGGACCTGTTGCCTCGAACCCTGAAAAATAGAATAGAAAAAACCCACACACAAATAGCAGAGGTCATCGCTTGGGGAACTGGTTAAGCACAGTTAAGTAAATCATTGCACAGCGGCTGGCAGCCATCCCAATGTGAATTGACCCTGGAATAACCGCATTAGTCTGCTGAAAACAGAAGCTTTCAGGCATGCATTTTTTTCACACTGGTCCAGGCCAGGACTTGCTCCCAATCGCTAAAACGCTCAGACACGGACAGAAAGAGGTGTCTGCTGCAGTGACGTCTTCACAATCGGGGATAGAGATCATAAAGAGGATCACAGCTCTGAGATACGACCACGTACACCATTTTTACGGCCCCTCTGAGAGGTGAGGCAGGCTGAGTGGGATACTTAATTGGTCTTTTTATGTGAATTTTGTGTCTCAGTGCAGGCGCCGGTCAGGAATACGTCACATCAAAGCTATAGAGTGTGTCAGGAGAGCATTTAAACATTGAGTTTTAGCAGCGAAAAGAGATCAAGTCAAGTCAAAGCTTTATTTATAGAGCAATTTAAAAACAACTGAATGTCACCAAAGTGCTGAACAAGTCAAACGTGGTTATGAACAAAACAGCAAACTGACTCTAGTAGACTGACGTATTAATACACACAATAAAAACAATGTAAATATGGTGAGCTTAATATGAAAATAAAGGAAAAGGCATAAAATACAGAACTTCTACATAGATAAAAAAGTATATAAATAAAGAGATTAATCGTGTGAATCATGTTAGGATTCACACAGTCATGTTAAGACATTGGCAAAGATTGTGAATGCTTAGTTTTCTATTTTTATTCATTTTGCAAAAATTTCAAAATGTGTTTTTTTTTCATAAGGGGGTATTAGTATGTTGAACTTCAAAGGAAGAGATTAATTTAATGCAATTTGAAATAAGGTTGTAGACTGTAACTAAATAAAGTGTTATTTTGGACAAAAACCTGTAAAATTATGTCTGATCACTTTAATTTAAGTCTTATTTTTCTGCCAGGTGTGAGGATTCATGCTCAGAGCTGCCCACTTGTAACAGAATCCTCCAACAGCAAAATCTAAACAAGGCCTTTTAGTGAAGTTACTGTATATATAATCTTGAGAAACCAAGGAAACCCAGCTGCACATTTAGAAACTGATTCATCCCAAAGAAGACAGAGGTCTTGTGATATCTCCTGTCCCGTAAATAACACACAAAAAAGCACAATCATGGACAGTTTTTATGGCCGATCAGGAATGATGAACTTTTAACAGTTAACAGCCCAGAATAACGCTGAACAAACACTGAATAAATGATGAGAGAAGAGCTTTATCCATTGTTCCTGCCACATGCTGATCAATGAATTATTGACGCAGACACTCCATATGGTTACTTTAAGTGTGTGAAAATCAATCCTTGTTTGCTGAATTTATTCAGATGATGTTAACACCTGCAGCTGACTCGGTTGGTTTACTTTATTTTCCTACACTTAAACTGATGATTCACTTGTGCAGAAGACAGGCGGTGTCACAAACATCTGTCTGCATCATCCCAATAACTCCCATAAGAAGACAGGGAATTGGCATTACCAGTGCTTTGTCTTAGCATTCACTAGAAAATTCTGGAACATCAATGTTACTATCCACTGAAGTTAGTTTGTATCACCATACACTAAGTGGGTGCTGACCGCAACAGAAGTCCTTGCTCTTAAATTAACAAACTGAGCATGAATGAAGTGTGTAGTTTCATTCATGCTGAGGATTCATGTGGGGATTTGTTCATGTGAGGAGCTACACATGTCATTCTTCGAGAGAGGAATTTTGTGGCGAGGCAAGAAAAATCCACAATGACCATGTCTGTGGGAGTCACAGGGAGGCTTTCAATCCTGAGATGGTAGCATCATGCTGCATGAATGCCTTAGCACCAGCAGTTCTACTGCCTCACACAATGGAATAGGATTATTTCAAACACACCTCAAATTATTTACCAGATGGTTCAAACTTGTACACAGCTGGGTTGGATTGGTTTGAGCAATACAATGACCCCAAATATAAATAATAAATGGTTTTGCAATAAATTGAACAGGTTAGAATTTAGGTTAATGGAATTAGCCTCTGTATTGATAATTTATGGACTGGGCATAAAAGATGAGTCTGTTTCAAAAATAGGATATAGCCTTATTGCCAAGAGGAAAGATCACATTTCCATTCATAACCATTTGATTAGAGAAAATTCACAATACTTTATAACTTGTCCATCCAATTCTTGGTCTATGTCCAATCCACTTTGAATTTTTTTTTTTAAACAAATAATTCATTTTTAAATTAACTTTATTATTTAAAAAAGAATAACACGAGCTGAAATCAGAACAAGCCTTCTCTATGTTCTGCTGTGAACATAAACAGAGTGAAGCCCTGTTTTGATCCCACTACTTTGGTAATTTGCGAACTGTCAAACAGGATCTGAGTTAGATTCAGATCTTAAGCCGGCTTCTGATCCTGATGATGATCCACTGTCAACTGAAACATGAATCAGAAAAATGTAGAACTTACCAAAGGCAAAATTAGAAGAAGGGCGAGGGTTAGGAAGTTGATTTTAACAGCAAACATTTTGTTCTTCAGTAGCTTCCAGAGTTTCTGCAGCTGCACAGACGCCACACAGCGGGATGTCAGTTCACCTCGGGATCTGAAACCAGCGTGGGAAAGAAAGATGTTACGTCCTTTCTCATCACTTGGCCCTTTTGCAATGCAACAAGCTGTATTTTTGAAGTGTACACCTGAATAAAAAATCCACAAAACTCTATTAAACTAAGTTCAACTCTGAATCTCTTTCAACTCAGAGAAAATAATGGTGAGTGATTGTCTGTTGATGCTTTCTATGCAGATATACACATTTTTTAAACATCCCTACTCAGTTACAAATGTATTTAAATGCAGATTTTACTGACTGTGCAGTGTTATTTCTCTTGAGTTGTAAAATTGCCCTCACTATAGGCTCTTATGTTTTTAGCTTTTTTATCTATTTATTTATTTTTTGCTGCTGGTTCACCTGAATGTCCAGATAGTGGGGCAATAAAGGCTATTATGGTTGTATTTTATTCATGCTATTGCATATTATTATGCATTCGAACTTTCTTTTTTAAAAGTCTTGTCACAAAACATGACTTGTTTCCTAATATAAGGTCCAGATGGGTTTAGAGCAAAGAAAACAAAGTGTAACACTTTCCAAAGACATTTATGCATATTTAAAACAGTTTCTACCAAAAGACACTGTCTCTGATTTTGTACATAAAAAAATCAATCATATTGTTAATCAATATGATTAACCAATTATGTAAACTGTACTCTGTTTTTTGTGCAGTTGATGCTTTCTGATGAAAATGGTCCAATTACAAGCTTGTGAATGTGAGTGTTTAATAGGCTTGGGTGCATGCAGCATGATGAGTCAAGCCAGCAGGGTTTTGCTGAACAAAGCCAAGTAGCAGGACCAGGCGCTCGGGCCTCGTCCCGCAGGGAGATCATGGCAGCTTGGCATTCCTACTCCACCTAACCCTGCCAGCAGCAAGCGTTGTCAGTGGCAACGACTGGGAGAGCTGCTGAGTTTGGATCTCAACTTGAGCACATGGACCTGCAGCCTCCTCCTGCTTCTTTTTCTGCTCAACTGGAAATAGACTCTCTTGGATTTGACTATGTTTCCTTTTACGGGAGCAACAGCAAATATTTCAAATTAAATGTAGAAAAACAAATTTGGGGAGAAAACATTAAACTCAAATTGCTTGAGTTACCTAGTGTCACAAAATGAAGCAACAAGATTTCATACAATATATCCATCCATCTTCTTTACACCCTTGTCCCCTAGTGGGGTCAGGAGGGGTGCTGGTGCCTATTTCCAGCTAAGGTTCCAGGTGAGAGGTGGGGTAAGCCCTTTTAAACCCTTGTTGTAGGGCAACACAGAGACACACAGGACAATCAACCATGCACACACACACAATTTGGAGAGGCCAATTAACCTGACTGTCATGTTTTTGGACTGTGGGAGGAAACTGGAGTAAACCCATGCATGGACAGGGAGAACATGCAAACTCCATGCAGAAAGACCAGGGCCAGGAATTAAACCCAGAACCTTCTTGCTGCAAGGCAACAGCTCTACCAACTACGCCACTGTGCAGCCTCATACAATATAAACTTATTTAAATGGTGACATGCTGGGCAAGGAGAAGCTTAATCAGAGGAGCAACAAATCGACTCATGGTAAGTCTGGAAGAGTTGCAGAGATCCATAGCTCAGCTGGGAGACTCTGCTGATATACAGTAACAACCATCAATCTACTCTGGCCGCCAGAGTAGAGTAGTAAGAAGAAATTCACAGAAAATATTGTTTAAAGTTTTGCTGCAACCACAACCTACAAGGAAACAACAAACTACCAACATGCATAATCCATGTTTGGTGGAAACCTAATTCACATGGTGAAACATGGTAGTGGCAGGATCATTCTGGGGGACTTCCTTTCTTGAGCAAGGTCTTAGACATATAGGCAGAGCTTTAATGGAAGGATTTAAAAGCACTTTTTGGATTTTTATATGTGAAAATTACAAACAAAAACAAAAAAATCTGTTCTCTTCTAGTTCCCACTGTGTTTTTTCAAACTTTTTCTAGGCCATAACATAAAAAGGGACTCAGCATTTATAGTGGCGATTTTTAAAGTTATACTGCCTGTTCCTGTATACTCCAAGACACAAATTACCATATTACTGCCCACGGCCAATTTGAATATAATATGTTTCACTTAAACTCAAAGAGACACCAACACCATGTTGGAAACAGCTGTGTAAGCAGCTCAACAAAACACACACGATGTTTAAAGTTGGTTAAAAATGGAAATCAGAATGTGTGGGCGTGTTTTTTTTTTCTTTTTTTTTGTCCGTGACTGTGAGCTCAGCAGCTGCTCACGACCGTCCTCTCTGAGCTGTAATCAGCGGTTTAATGAGTCTCAGTAGCTTTCATGTTCAACTCAGTCAGCCTGAGCGTGTGTAATGTCTGAAACTTTGCTTAAAAAGTACTTGATTAAAACAACACACACACAGGCACGTCCATCCTCCAGATTAATTGCAAGCGCACACTTCATTCACACCGGGCTCCACTCGCGCGTGTGAGGAAAGCAGCACCGAAAAGGAGGAGAAAAAAAGTTTGAGAATGTGAGTGGGTGTTTGTCTTAGCCGTGATGAATCCTCTCAGGGAGAGGAGTTATTTCCCTCGGGAATAAACAGGAAACACAGTGATGATCAATCACCTGTATTGCTGCAGCGCTCTCTGCAGAAAGGCTTTGAAAATTCTGTGATGAAACGCTGCGTTGGATAGACAAGGAAGATGGAAAGGAGAGAGCGGCGTAACCCACTTTTGTCTTAAGTGAGAGCAGTTTTGCCCTTCGGGACACGGTTTTGTCAGGATTTGAAAGCCACCCTGACTTCATCCTCTGAAATTCTTCTCTTTATCTGTCATTGAGAGAACTAAATTGACTCTCTGCTTCAGGATTTATCATCTAATGTGTTAATCCAGCTTCAGACGGTCTAATTCCCTCCGAATATCTCTGCAAGTCACTCAAGTCCATGTCGCTAAATTTAGCTCAAAGAATTATGAGAGGAATTAATACACCAAGACATGACTTGGTTAATTTGTGGGCCGAGAGGAATGGACAGAGGATGGATATGAAAACTGGCCTGGTTTCTCGCTCCCAATAGGTTCCGTCTTTCCCACAATTCATTTGGGAACTGGGCCACCACAAGTCTGAGGAAAACACACTTTGAAGCAAAAGAAACCCCCAAAAGGATCCATTAAAATAATATCACATCATCCTGAGACACGTAAACAGATAGTGTCCCAAAACACCAAACCAGTAATTAAATACATATTGTTAAAAAAGTAAAGATCCTAACCACATAATGACTTTTTTTGATTTTACATATTTTACATTTGTAATTTGTCATTGTTTGTTGATTTTTCCAGAACCCTTTCTTGATCTTATCTTAGAATGTTGGACTAAACCACAGGTTTTTTGGTAGATATTTTTTGGGCTCTAGTGAGTTAAAGCTGTTGTGTTATTGGGATTATATAATTTAATTTTACAGCTGGTATTTGTAACTCCAATCCTTGTGTGCCACTAGCTGCACTTCCACTACAAATCTTTGTCTCTATACTCCTAATGTTGAAAAAAAAATACAATTTTGAGTTGCTGTGCTTTTATTAAATACGAATGGAATCATGGGAGTGACGGATGTAAACAGTTACATGAAATATATTCATAAATCAGCCTTGGTGCTAGCAATCATCTATCAGCCATTACAGGAGACTTTGGCATCTTTTTCAGGCGTTGGAGCAGCAAGTTCTGTAAAATCTGAAGCGGCCATATATGCAGCATTTTAAGGAAATTGCAGTCTGCGGTTTTAAAGAAGAGCTATGGATTCAACGCGTTCAAATGACACAACTTTTTATGAACTGTGCAATGCTGTGAGAGTTCTCTTGGATCCAGCTACACATTGTCTGAAAAAAAAAAATCATCCTCCTACTTGTTTTCGCCAGTAGTAACATCCAGCTGTTGATCACGTGACTCATGAAAAAATGTTTTGTGAAATACATCTAAGGGGATTTTTTTTTTATGTTATTTGTTTATTTTTATTTTAGTTTTGACATGTTAGCAATAAAGGAATTTATTTTTGTAATTTCAATTTGCACAATTCTGTGGAAACGCAGCTACTGTCTTGCAACTTTTAGATGCATCACTGCTCCAACACACCTAAACAAAGAAACAAATAATCTCCTGGACATGTCAGTAAGTTCTGCAAAGGCCTGGTCAATAATTATTCATTTGATTCAGGGGATGCAGAATAAAGTTCATTTTCAATTTGCAAAATTTCAGCTTCTGTATTTAGATCTCATTCAGCATCATTAGCGATTAATAGTTATTACATAGGAAACTGTGCCTTGTTAAGAATTACAGAAAGGGCAACACTGAAACAGAGACTGTCAGTGAACAGAGGCAGAGGTTATGGCGACAGAGGAAAAACACTTCGCAGCAACCAAAATAAACTAAAGGAAGTGTTAATTTTTTTTTGTTAGCGCTGGTGAAGAGATGGAGGCAAAGTATGATAGTTTGCTTTAAAACTAGTTTTTTATGGTTTTAGGTTGAAAGGCATCATTAGACCAAAGTATCTAAGGTTTATACCCAGGATATTTACTAAATACACCCAAATGGAGGTATACATGCAACTTAAAATTCATTTAATTAATAAACAAGGAAAGTTGTTTTCTGTAATTGCTTGACTCTGAGGACCCAAAATGACAATCACCACAGGAAATGCTTAAGAAGTTTATTAAAAGCAACAATTTTGGTGGGAGTACAGAAATGGCAGAGGAGCACTAATTAGCAGCTCAAAAGGATGACGCTGGTGCTCTGATCCAGATTGTGGAGATCTGAGTGAGGCAACAATAACTTTTGGGGAAAGCCAGCGTGCGATGGGAAATCCAAGACAGTGCACATAAAATCCACAAAACTGACAAATCTAATCTAGCAAGACAGAGCTTGGTGAGGGGACCGGAAGGGGTTGTTCTCAGAAATGCAGATTTTAGGATGATTAAAAAGGGAGCAGGAAAAATGCGAGAGTCAGTGATCAAAATCAGAGTGGAAAACCAGGAAGTGCATGCCCAGAGGGGCAAGGTGAGAGGTCAAATCCAGGGAACGAAGGATAGACAGAAAATGAGGAATCAAAATAGGCAACACCACTGGATATATTTTCACACACTATGGCTTTCGACATTCTGGCAGTGACTAAATAGCACAATGAAGTTTATACTAGAAAAAGAGCAGGTGAAACGCATAGGGTTAATCCAGCGGCAGGTGAGTTGAATACACTACATTGTATGGAGTCTGTGGCATAGCAGGAAAACAAACTGATTATATCTAGATTATATGAATGAGTTTTGAGTGCAGATTCGGGACATTAGACATGCATAATCATTATATATATATATATATATATATATATATATATATATATATATATATATATATATATATTATATTTCATACCATCACAAAAGGAGACACTCCCAACAAACAAGGAGCTACGCCACCTCAACTATTAGCACATTCTGTGGACAATTTCATAGTAATTTGGCTTAGTGGTCGTGTGCATTTAGGTTGTATTATTACATAAGGGAGATGTGGCTTCCTGAGACCGATGGAGAACAAGTTTCCTCCTGTTGCTGCAGTAACAGCTGAGCCACGCTGCTTCCACCACTGGGTTAGGTTGGATGTTTTTTATCCAGCTCATCAAGGGGACCTGAAGCATGTCATTGTTTATGAAAACATTGAAAATGTATTTTATTGGAGCAGATAAGTAAAGGAGAACATCAGGAAAGGTTTCCTTCGAATTTTGGCTAATAACTATTTCTGAGTTGAGATAAGTCCTCGGTGTTTCAGCATCCACCTCTCCACAGATTGATGTGTTTTAACAGTTTGTGGTTTAAATAATTTGCTCTCTATGGCCACTTTTCAAACTTTGAGCATGTGAACTTTAGACTATTGCTGCTTTTGTTTTATTCAGGACATCCTTAGAGTAATTCACTAAGTGTTCTCTTTCTTTGGGCTGCAAAGACTTTTTATCTTGTCCCATAAACTGATGCTTTGTCCCAGATTTTGACTAGCTCCATTTTTCAAAACCCAACCCCAGAGGACACAAAAGAAGTGTTCTAGTATGAATACTATCTATTACATTTACTCCCTTATATACACAGATATTATTACTCTGTTCTGTTTGGAATGACAGGACAGGAAAGTGAAGACAGAAGAGGAATATTACATCAAGCTGCTATTGACAAGGTCAAAGGCACACTTTTAAGGTTTATTTTATATGTTGAAATTGTTTTGAAGTCACATTGTGGTGATTAAATCACATTTAAATTTCTACAAGATTTAGATAAGGATTAAATCCATTGCCAAGGGAAGCTTGTGTTAAAATAATATATATCTCTTCTGATTACCGGCGACTTAGTCCACAGTCTCAGGTCACACTAAAATTCCTTTAAAATGACAAGGACTGACCATAAATTTTATATGCATTCAACAAACTTAATAACAGGGGCAAGAGAGGGTGGCATAGAGGTCCAACTGTAAAGCTGAAGGATTTAAATACTACAAATAATCATTCAGAAAGTGACAGAAAGAAGGACTCTTAACCATTTACACGTTTAAATTTGGACATGAACAATGAGCACATAAGAAATATTAGTGTTTCATGAGCAGGTAATACACAATGTCAAGAATTTGACTTGCTTTACTGTAACACAAAGCCTCTACCACCCTCTGTAAAAACTTAGCATTTCGCCCATTAAACATAGACATCAGGCACAGGCATCGAGGGCAGACAGAAACCATCCACAGATCAAATATTTGTGTTGAGAACTTGAATATGTCACACTTAAAATATAACACCCAACCAAATATTGCTTTTAAGCAGTCCTTTGTGATTGCAATCTTGCAGACACTCATATTGTTATGAGGAATGTTTTTGATATGTCATGCAGCTCCACACAAAATTTCCTCAAAGAGAAGACATAAAAAATGCTGCCTTCCATTTAAAAAAATAAGGTTAAAGCTAATTTGACACCAGCATAAACATGTTTGTTTATGTTAGATTTGGACAGGACGTGTTCACAGTTTCAACTTAGTTTAATGAATTAATTAAAGATGATGATTGGCCAAATGAAAAAAAAATGTGTTAATGTTTAAAGGAAATATCTTAATCTTAGGAGGCTGAAGTGTTCAGCCCAACACTGAGGGAAATTATTGCTTATTAGGAACAAGAATCCAAATTGGTATTAAAGAACCAGCAGAATTCACAGCATAACTAAAAGTTCCTTTCCAGAATGTCTTTATCCATTGACACTTCTGATTTTCCACATGGCACACTGGGCAGTAAGACACGCTTGTCGCCTGCATGGCTGCACCATAATACACCCTGGGAGCATCTTTACAGTCCCAGGTTCCAGCCTGCAGCACAAGTTAAAAATTCACTCTCTTTCAGGTTTATCAGTGTAAATTTCTCAAAATACCTGTCATCTCTTTCCGCACAGCCACACTCATACACTTTAGCTGCAAAAAGTAAGTATCTTCACAATCTCCCCAGTTTGCCAGATGGGTCGGAATGGTTACCACAGTGATCAAATTTAATGTACAGTAAACGTCACAAAATGAGATGTAATGACAAAGAAAAACGAGGGTCTCTCCAACCTGTTAAAGATGATTTCATTATAAAAACAGGAGAGCATGAGATGACATGGCTTGCTTTGTTTGGTTAGCCACTTAACGCTGACCTTAAAATCAGAGCAATATTTTCACACCCATTGAATTTTCTCACAATTTGCAACATTGCAACCACAGATGACAGTGTATTTTATTGCGGTTTTATGTAATAAACCAAAATATGATGCATTATTCTGAAGTGGAAAGCAATTGATTTGAGTTTCAAATTTTTCTTTTCCTAAGTAAAATCTGCAAAGTTATTCAAAGACGTATTCTGCCATTTTCAATCTGATACCCCCAAATAAAATCAAGTGCAAGCAATTGCTTTCAGAAGTCATCTAATTAGAAATCAGAGTCTGCGTGTAATTTAATGTTAGCTCTTCTGCGTTAGTTAGAGGACACAAGTGGACAACCAGCATCATGAAGACCAAAACACACAGCAGAGAGAAGGATCCTAAAGCAAAGTCCAAAGATTTAAACATTTGACAGAGCACGGTTCCATCCCTTAAAATTTAAGATTGAAAAAAACCACAAACCTACAAAGTCATGATTTTCAACATAAACATAAAATTTGGGCAAAAGAAGCAATAATTAGAAAGTTATCCATGAAATCAGTGGATATTCTGGGGTGATGTAGAGATTAGTTTGGGTGATCTGTCAACTGGACAACTTTACCCCTGCACAGATCTGATTTGTGTAGGAAGGTGGAAATGGCAAAGCAGTTGGTAAAAGAGAGTTATAAGGAATCCTTGCAGTTGAGTGATGTAGGGTACACTGCACAGTGAAACATGGTGGAGTTGAACTGTCGTAATGGTTTTCTTTAGCGGAGACAAGAACAATAGCCAGATAAATTGGAAGACGGATGGATCTGAATACAAGGCAGTCCTAGAAGACAATCAGTGCCGGGATGCAGAATACTTCAGGTTGAGGCGAAGGTTCACCTTTCAGCAAAACTACGGCCCAAATCAACCAGTGCAATAGTTCAGATTAAAGCATTTTTCCTCCTGAAAAACAAAAATATTATATGCAGCTGTAAACACTAAAGTTGCAACCACATGTGCGCTGTGTACACTTTAAAATGAGAGACACTTGTGTTTTTGTTTTTGACTTTACATCAGTGCTGCTATTGATTTCCAGGAAAATGTGTGCAAAGCTCATCAATATGTTCCCTATTTATATTCAGTCTTGCAACATTAAAGGTATTCTGTCAAGCCAGAGGCAACAATAGCCCTTAAAGAGGCTCATGCTTTATCTATTGCAGCTGTTTGCATCAGCATGATCGCCAGAGACACTGTTTGTTCACACACTGATCCGGCAATAAGCCTGGGTTCGGCATCCTTCTGTCCTCCACTCCTTCATTTTCTGTCTCTCTTTTGCACTGAAAGCCGGCCAACACCGGGCTAATTGGATGATTTAAATGTCAGCCTTTTTTTTTTTTTCATTCGCAGCTGTGTCCTTATTCTCCAAATATTTTAACATCAGCGTCCAAGTTATGCATTTGGATGAATTTCTCTGCCATAATTTGAAAAAAATAAATAAATAAAAATATTAACAAGACTCTGTGGTTTCTGGACCCAGATGTGAACAGCATATTTAAACAAAGAGGAACTGCACACGCTGTGCTGGCTTTTGGGATAAACAAGTCATCTGTTCGACATTTCTCACAAATGATTCCCTGCTGTTTGTTGTATTGTGGGTTCGTATTTTGGACATAGGTGATCATGTAGCATCTATTTGGCACCAAACAAGGATGCAGGGTGGACGTGGGACTCATTCATCACTCTTTATGAATGAGGCTCCAGCTGAACACTCAGTAATGTAAACAAATAGCTCAGCAATGTTTTTTTGTTTTGTTTTTTTTTAACTGTGTAACCAAACCAGACGGATGTGGTCTATTACAAACAAACTGGAATACACCCACACTCTTTGTCATTTTAACCAAACAGTCAGCGGCGTTAAGGCACTGAAAGAAAGCAGACGGATGGAAGCAGCTCAGAGGGAGGATATTTCATGTATATCCACCCATGTTATCCATAGAAAAGAGAAAAAGCTGCAACTGGATTTCAATGAAAGCATCGCAAGGTCACACACAACCTCTATATGCAAAGAGCTTTGTTTCATACAATTAATATAACCAGATATGTATATGTGAATATCATTTATAAGATGATTCCTGCAGGAATCTTGATCTGCGTAAAAGGGATAAATACTGCACAAAAATTTTGATGGAGTCTTCATTCCAATCCTGCTATTATTGGTTGCATTGGCTAACCAACTTGACCCAACTGCACCTCCATAATTGCTGTATGATCCCGTGTACAGAGCTCTACCGCGCAAACTGCGCTCAGTATCCAGCCACTGATGGGAAACCTCCTTAGCTGCATGAGCCGACACATGCCGCAAGATCCCAGCAGACTCATTTCCATCAATCCCTTACGTGCACCACCTCGTACCCCGCAGAACTGCCGTGTTCACCTCTATGTGATGTAGCTCTAATTCATCATTTTCTGATGTTGCTTACCATTTTCTCCACATCTTCCCAGTGCAACTCCTGCGCGCTGGTGACGAATCCACCCTCTCCGGGCTGAGACTGAGAAGGATTCCTCGTTGCTTCAGCGCGACACAACTTACGGAGGGAAATAAAAAATATATATGTAAATACTCGTTGCAGGCCGAGCAGCAATGCAGCAATATATATTTTTAGTCTGTTTATGCGGCACAGGTTTTAAAAAGCAGAAGCAGATCTGTGATTATTTGGAGCGATGCCACTGCCCCGCCGATCGCTTCGCCCTCCACGCAAGAATGCGCTGCGCATTTCAACTAAGCTCCGCGTCTTCTTCTCCCAGCTTCCCTCTCCCCCTCCCTTCATCCTAACTCACACACAGACACTCTCATACGTGCGGGCAAAATGAAACGCAGAGCAATTCTGGGAGATGACGGTATGACTCAAACGGAGCGGGTTCAGCCATTTACTGTCACCCGATTTGACATAAAATGACCATATGGATGCGCGACAAAGTGGAGCAAACGGTCAGTGTGTGCGCGTGTGATCCTGGGGTGACCAAGTAGGATCATGCAGTCCAAACAACAGACGCCGGGACCATGGACAGCCATCATAATTATTTAACGGATGCCCAGAAGGGAAAATTCAAAGCAAGAAGAAGACTTGATGTGTTAGAGGGCTGCTGCGTTATCTGAATGCAACACGGCCAGATCCAGCTCAATAAACTCAAATATAGTCGAAAAGTTCATTATCGTCTGTGGGACAATTCAGAATCAAACTCATACGATTCACTGCAGACAGATAGATGTCAGCTTTGATGACTGACACGCAAAGTTTTAAATTTCAATTTAGTGATTTACCGTTTTTCTGGAAATCAGAAAGACGAACTTTAACCCTGAGTTTTCATCCAGAATTGTGATGCCTACTGTTCAGCAGTTCCCACATCCACTACACACTGGCTGTTTACAGAGAGCAATGTTCATTCATATTAATGGAAAGTCGAGTGGAAGAAAAAAGTGTGGCAAAAAGTTGCAGAACATCCCATCCTCACGTTGAAGTAGGGTAGAGGTTCTGTAATGGTGTGGTCTTGTTTGGCCTTAGGTACATTTACTAAAAGTCTGCTGACTTTTAGTAAATGTTCAGTAAACTAAAAATGTTCAGTAAACTAAAAATGGGCCATTAATGTGATCAACAGGCTATTAATCCATGATAATTGACAAACTCAATATAGAAATAATTTATAAGACAATAAATGAATCTTCTCCTATGGCAAATTCATCCCCAGACCTAAATCCTGGATGAGCTGTAAGAGAAGAGAGCAGAAAACAACTCTGGATGATCTCAAGACACTTTATTTTTTCTATACCGAGTAAACATATTAAAAATAGATTTTTAAAAATGTTTTTTAACAAGACATTTTGCTTCTGTGCTGAATGATGAATTCATTTTCTCACATCTTCGAGGATAGAAATGTGTGGACCACATGCATTTAGGAGATTTCATGGTGGAGAATTTTACAGCTGAAAAATTAGTTCGAATATATTTGTTGCATGTTTCAAATAAGGTATGAAGTTCAGATTTGTCATAGCCTCTGAGAATTTCAACCAGTTTTAGTGGAGGACCAACATTTGGCAAGATGCTCATCAATATTTACTTTGACCACCCAGCCAGTGTTTAGTCATGTGTTTGTTTCTGCAAGTGAACAAACAGGAGAAAGCCTGCAGATGCAGAACTTGAAATAACTCCCAACATCTTCCTTATTTGCTTTGACTGTTGTTGAACTCTGCTTTTCCTGCAGGAGGATGAAAATACAACAACAAAAAACAGGTGAAATGCCCCAGATCAAGTTGTGTGAACCCAATTCCAACATTGAAGTGAAATTAATTTGAAAGCAGCACTCAGCACTGATCTGATGAAGCCTTTGTAACCTCATTGCTCCTTTCATAGGGTTGAAAGGAAGAGACTTCTTCTCAGCAGTGGAAGGTGCGTTATTTTTGCCAATTTATGTATTGCAACAAGAAAAGGCAGTATGAAGTCTGCATTTCATGTGTAGCACCTTTGCTTTGAGATAGTT
The DNA here is from genome assembly GCF_001443285.1 of Poecilia latipinna. NCBI lineage: Eukaryota > Metazoa > Chordata > Actinopteri > Cyprinodontiformes > Poeciliidae > Poecilia > Poecilia latipinna. The sequence continues at coordinate 216,749 of NW_015112697.1, read as the reverse complement.
TGCGCTGTACCTAACTTTTCCACTCCCAGTTTCTCTCTGCTGGTACCAAAAGAAAAACCAACATCTTTTTTTTTTCTTTTTTCCATTTTCATCCACAGTGAAAGCTGTGAATTTAATTCTACTTTTAATCCCCATCCCACAGCCATTCAGTCCTCCCACACAGCGTGGAGTGGTGACTCAAGCACCTCAGGTCTGCCTTTATCTCCCATCCTGAGCTGCAGAGAAAAAGAACAAATCTTCACTTTTTATTTTTTATTTTCCCAAACATGCAAATAAAGACAAACACACAGCTGCGACTGTGTGTTTGGCTTTTGATGCCATCGTGATCAGGATCTCAGCTTTTTGACGCAGTGACATCATCGCTAATTTATCCATGTTTGATGTCTGAAAGAGGAATAATATGCGGCTGTATGGGGTTGCCATGGCAACTGGCCCGTTTCAGTGCAAGGGGATGTAGAGTGCTGCTTGAGGCTTGGGGTGATTGGGGATGCTGTGCTGGGGAAAAAAACCCCTCAAAAAAACGAGGTAGTGGGTGTTACGATGTGTCTGCGTCTGCGTCCATGTTAAGGAGGAAGAGTGTTAGCTGGCCAACAGATAGGAAATAAAAAGAGTAAGAAACAGAACAATAGGAGCCATAAACACCCACACAGCAGCATTAATAAATGCAAAAACTCCTTCCGTTTGCATCATCCATGAAAATATAAAGAAGAGAGGAACGCTAATCTGACGAAAAACAAATCAGACATCTATGATCTTGACCAAAGTAGGATTTAAGCAACTAAGCTATTTAAATTTTGATCAATCAGAATGGTTGTTGAAACTATTGACAAGGTGCAAATACACTGATCCATAACCACGGGAAGGTGAAGGAAGGCATTGTGGCCACTGACAGCCCATCCCAACAGTACAGACACCACCGTGGTTCCACAGTCAAACATCTGTAACTGTGAGTATTTCCCAACTCTTTCCAGTCAAAACGTTTAAGATGAATTTGTCTAACATTCTGACGTTGCTCTCCAAGCAAGGATTATGTCCAATCCTGCCTACTCATGTTTAAATTTATAATTTAGCAATACAACAGTTTAATATCAACGCATGTTGTTTTTTGATTGGTTAGTCACTGCATCTTGTATTTGAATATCATCTTACACGTTCTATTCAAACAGAATTATGAATGAATAAGAAAAAGAGATGGAAATGTTCATTATGAAGTAAGAGAAAACAAAGTAGTGATGCATTACATGTGCAAAAAAGAAAATCCCTGAGTCTGTCATACACCGGATCCACTTTGGAATCCAATCAATGGAAAGTTGGCTCCGTGGATGTTAGGACACATGAGACAATATATATATTTTTTTTTACACAAATCACAGAGTACATGTGATTGAAATATGTAACGTGGTCAGCAAGTGTCTGCTACCCTTTTAAAAGTATACGGGGGTATTAAGTGAAAAAAGGAACAAAAATGGCCATCTGAGATTAACCTTAGTGTCCACCCGAGTGTACAACCAATTCTGAGCTTTTCTTTAAGTTTCATGCTCTTCATCAAAGCTGCAGTGATGGTGGTTAGCCAACCAGATCAAATCTGAGAGTACTGCAGGGGCTCATGACATGACTGTAATGGACCTGTGCAGGTTGGATGAACCTCAACAAACACACAGAAAGCTGGAGAACATTTATAAATCTTTCAATAAGACTCAATTTGCTTCAGCATTCAGATGTAACATGTCATTTACTAAATTTTTTAAATATGTCCCAAGGACAACAGCTTGGACTTCTCTGCCAGAGTACCACTTAAAGCGTCCTGCACTTTTATTCCTTTAATTACTATGCAAGACTCTGTGAAATTAATTTTTTACCAATGTGATGTCTTGATTTTATAAAAAAAACAAAACAAAAAAAAAAAAGTAGGACCAACCTTCTTTGCCTTTATGATAGGCCAGCCATAACAGTCCATGTTGTAATCCTTGACAAAATGACAGCTGTGCAGCAGGAAATTCACATTGAGTCACAAGTTATCTAGCTATTTACCCTGGCTCATTCTCATCAGTCCTTACTGCACCACAAGGAGGAGACCACAGACACATTAGAGGGTGTTAATACTGTAGCTCCAATAAGCAACTAATGTGACTAATATGCAAATCCTTCATCCTACACTGTTGATTACACGGTGTATAACACTGAATCATAGTGCATCTGGATATACATCCTGTCAGGGCAATAAAACCTGCCACAGATTTCCACAGGAGATGTAAATATATCACATTTTTTCATTAAACCATGCTGTAGCAATCAGTAATTGAAAATGCCATGCACAACATGCAGCTTCTCTCTCTTTGAGAGAAAAGCTGCAGAGACGCTGGAGAAAGTCTGAGACAATGCAAAATAATGATTTATGAAATATTTGCATCCTCTTGACAGACAAAAGTATGTGACTCATCAAAGGCCAGACTGACATTTAGAAATTACAGTTGCGAGTCACTTTTAAACACAGTTCCCATTTTTTTGTGTGTGAACATAATCAGTTCATCAGTGATGTTGGCCAAGTCGCTCCTGATATTTTCTTTAAATCTGGTTTCTCTTTTTGTGCTTTATGAAAACATTCAAACATGTTTTTTTTTTTTTTTTTTACATTTTAAGCTACTGATGAAGCCCAAAACAAAATAATAACTTTTCTAATTGTTACACATATCTAACAGTAAAAAAGGTCAACAACATGACTCAAAAACTGAACTGCAGCTGAGCTAACCAGTAGCTGTTAGCAAAGTTTATATTTAAGCTGGACAGTGAAGGCAAATGAGTCCTGACTCAGAAACAGGTCATTCAAAAAAATGCTAAACATTCCATAGTTTGAGCTTCAAAACTGTGAAGTGTAATGTAAATGGAACACATGCAGCATTGCTGATGAATTTATGCAAATACCACTCAATTGTGGCAGTGATGATAACCCAATAAAAATTGAAAGATTCCTATTGACTTTTGAGTAGGAAAGTATCTGTTATCGGCTATATCCTTTTTATATCCTCATTTTACAGACTTTTTAAATATGACAACATGTATGACAAAATAGAGAACAGTGTGCAAGCAACTTTGTATTGATGTTGGTGCTGTCATATTATTTAGTGCTATTTGCTTAGTGAATTAGAAGCCACAAAAAAGCATCTTGAAAAGATGCGCTAATTGCTCTATAGCTGTTATGGATCTTTTTCCTTTATGTCTAATTAGAGATAACCACATAAGCTTTATGCTCATGTGCCTATAATTTTACATACACAAAAGATAAATGTAATTACTAAATGGCTTTTCAGTCTGAAGAGAAAATTCTCCAATTTGCTCGTCAGAGTGATTTCAGTTCTTCTCTTTAAAAAGCTTGTGCCTCATATGTCCTCATGTTCTCACTTCTCTGTGTTCTTGTTTTCTCAGCCGAGTGAGTGAATCATCCTCTCCAGCTACGGTCTCGTCCAGATCAATGGAAATCTCCACATGGGTCCTCACAACACTCCTCGCTCTTGTGCGTTGCTTTGCCATTGCCATGGAGACTCGAGCTTGTGGCCTTGCTACAACTTGTCATAGACACACGGAGGTTTGTACAGAAAACCCATGCAACAATACTGCCTCAGCTGTAAGAAAAAAAACCTGACTGTCCTCCTCGTGGGCTCACTGCCCTTCACCTTCTTCCAAATCAGCGCTCCTCAAAGCCAAACCACGGTATTCGTGCTTGGTAACAGGCTTCTAAGTAGACCACAAAGTGACAGTAAAAGTTCAGAGGGACAATGGGGTGACTGACCACAGACAGTAAACTCAGTGAGTGTGAACAAGGCTCGGGACAGGTAAAACAAGCAAAGTGAGTAATTCAAAGACTGTGAGTAATTAATGTTAAATCATGTAATCAAGCATTTGTGAATTCTTACAATAAAACTGCAAAATGTGCTAGTGAGTAAATATTAACCCTGTTTTCAATAGGATTGAAGAAAGTGTCTTGGCAAGATCGTTCCAGACTCTTATTGTTCGCCCTGCAGGTGTTTGTGATTGTTATGCAGTTGCATCACCTACAGGACTGAAGTGGCTTGCTTTGTCAAAAATACTTCAACAACTCATCTATGAGGTCACATATGAACACACAACAACTAAAGGGCTGCAATCAAGGTCAGGGTTCATGATTCTGCAATAAAAAAGAGGCTGGGCAAAAATGGCATTCGTAGGAACAGTGAAAACCACTTCTGACCAAAAGCAACACAAATACCTGTCTAACACTTGCCACAAACACCTTGATGGCCTCCCAGGACCTTTGGGGAAATATTCTCTGGACTGGCAGCACAAAAGTGGAATTTTTACAAAGTGATTGTCCCATTACCTCTGGCATAAACCTAACACTCTGTGTCAGAAAAAGAACAGAATGGCAGTCAAGCATTGGTGGTGTAATGGTTTGTGGCTTCTTTGCTGTTTAACACTGATGACATGCTGTAAGTGATGGAACAATGAATTCTTCTCTCAACCAGAAAATCAAAAGATGTCCTACCATCACTTTGCAACCTTCCTCTTAAGTTCACTTAGGTGGTAAAAACCCAAAGAACACCAGCAGGTCCACCTCTGAATGGCTCAGAACACAGGCTTTAAATTTACCCGGCCTTAGCTCAGTTTTAAATCAAAGTGAGAGGTTGTGGCATGGCCTGTGTCTCTGAATTATAACCACTCTGCACAGAATTTCATTCAACAATCAGAAAAAAATGTAATGGACATAAAAGGAGGCATGAGGCAGACGATAAGTGTAGAAGAAGAAAAAAAAAACATGAGAGAATTTTGTTGTCAAGTCCCACATCTATTGTGACAGTAGTTACTGGGAGCTCCTTCGTGTATTCAGACAGAACAAAGCAGTGCTAACTGGTGCATCTACATTATGTACAGAACATCTGCCCAACATGCTGCTCAGACATGATCCAACCTGAGAGAAAAAGCTTGAGGGCAAATAGCAATCACTGTGAAGAAAAAGTAGGTTTTTATACAGACACAAGCGGAACATTAGCAGTGCTCACAGCATAAGCACCATTTCCACCACGATAAATAAAACATCCAGCATTTTCATTCAGGCTCATCAGCAGAGGCTCGACAGCCCTGGATGAGAAATGAAGATCGGGAGAGTGAGTTTCTCTGTGACTGCATGCATTGTGTTTGTGCCAGCGTTTTCTTCCTGAAGGAAAGTAATTTAGTTATTCTCAGAGGATGGGGTTATGAACTCTTTTTAATGACAGTCACAAGCCTCTTGCAAATAAAATTGTGTTTGTTTTTTTTTTGCTTTTTTTTTTTTCCCCCTGTCACGGTTGAAGCCTCGAAGCGCTGCATGCCAAATGTGTCAACTGTCACTCAGTCAGGATAAACTGCATGAGAAGATCCAGAGCACACTCCTAAAAATATAAATGGTTAAAGGAAATGAGAAGCTCCAGAGATTATTCAAGCCTATCAAGCTGTACTGTGTCCTTTTTTTTCAAATGCTTTAGATCTTATATAGGAAATATATCCTTGCAGTGTGTTGAAATGCACATAATAACTTCATTAATATTGTTTTGGCCACTTTCTGCCTCCAACACAGCTCTCACTGGGCATGGACACTTGGCCTTTGTGGGTGTCCCGTGGTGTCTGCTTCAGAGACGCTGACCGTGCGTACTCTGTGTGGGTTTTAGAGGATCAAGTTTGCTCCAATGCTCAGCGGATGGTTAAACAGCCTGGGATCTGGGAGCGTTGGACCGAATCATGCCTCGGCCTCCTGGGGAAGATTGCCTTTCGTGCTTTTCACAATGTGGCCAACCTGTTCTTGTTCCCAGGGTGTCAAGTACCGCTGTTGCTGAAATATGCAAAGGAACCAGTTGGAGTGTTATCACACTTCATTAAACACAAGAGATGTCCTTTAAGGTCCCAAACAAGAAGTTCAAATCATCTTAGAACAGCTAGATTGCTCATTTTTTTCCTTCACTTCACTTTTGACTTGACTGCATGTATGTTTCATTAAATCTAACATCTTTCACACCCTGATCAACACTGTCAGACGCCGTAAAAAATACATCTTTTGTTGGCTCTTTATTTCAATTGGATCCTACTTAGTATTCGTCCGTAATATTTCAAAGTGTTGCATTATATTTGGAGAGGGATCCTTCATCATTCATCTTTGCACAATCTCTCAAGGTCTCCCAGAGTCCCGGGTTCTTGTTTATACTCTCTAAAGGTTTTGGAAAGGTCTGTCTTGAAAAAAGGGGTTTAATCAAAATAAGATAAGATTTTTTTTTTTTATCTGTAAAAATATCTGAAATAAATTGTTGGCTTGCATAAGTTGGAACTTGCCCTGGACACCATTCAAGCAAGAACTGGCACAACTGTCAAGAAAAATCTGTCATTCATTGACAAATGAGTCACCATTTGGCACCTGTAGGCACCTTTTGCTGTATTTTGTTGAATCAATTAATATTTATTAAACTTGTTTGACCTCTTTGCTTCTGCAAACAAGCCGCTGATATTATTCCTATCACCAAACTGACTTACCTCATTTCCCATCATAACTACTCTTTCTGTAACAAATAAAGAAAGTTGTGGTCTTTCTTGCTGGTCACCTCACCAAATAATCTGGGCTCTAAATCTTTCAAATTGATGTTTAAATGGATCAATAATTGTTCAAGTTTCTACCTTGAAATGGGTGCAGAACTGAATAGCTGGTCACAGCATGTCTCTCTGAGTAGAAACATGCCGCTACACAAAGACAGCTGGTGGTTGTGAAACACTCGAGTCTTTGCCTGACAAAACCCCCATCAGCTCCTGCCTATTGCAATGAAATTACTGCCTTTATCAGTGTGTAATCACTGCTATTATGCAGTCTCCTCTTTCACTGTCACACAGCCAGGGGAAATGGCTGCAAGTCTATTTTCAGGCTCCCTGCAGATGGCATCTAGCAGTTAGGTCCTTCTGTTTGATCAACTTTACATGCAACATGCTTCGGATATGCATGCTAACTCAAAAAACTACACTGAGTGATTGTTGATATATGGAATTTCAAGGATTGCTTTCCTTAAGGTTTTGGGGTCATAGTTTTAGCCATTTCCCACAGTAAACTGAGTGGTTTATACATAGATATAAAAAAAATTCTCAGGCTGAATTCCTACTTTGGACAAATTCCCAAAAGAAGTAGCCTTAAAGTAGGAATTTTCATGCTTTCTTTACAGATTTGCCATTCATTAAGATTACTGTCGACTCTCGAGCAGCAGAACCATGAGTGATGAGTTCATTTTCAGAGCCAAAGGTTCTGTTGGGAAGGACGTGGCCCTCGGTTTATTTGAAATGTAGATTCTGAGCCGCGTCTGTTGCGCTTTCATCCTGTCCATGAAAAATGCATGCTGTGATCTCATTATCCTCCGCTCCTTTTGGAACGCTACATAAAATCAATCCAGGGCAGAAGAAGGGTGAGAACTCTACAGATTCCTCTTCTCCTTTCACAATGCGTGAGAAGAGGCCCTTCAAGTAGGGGGATAAGTGTGTGGCTGCACTGAAGTGGTGGTTTGGCTTAATAAACATTAACTGCGAGCTTCTCCTTTCTATTTTACACTGTCTCACTGAAGACATGCATTGTACTAAAATGAACTAAATTAAAATTTTAGATGAATCTGACCATTTTAGATTGCGACTAAGCAGGGCTGTAAATTAGACACATTGAGTCAAATTAGACTGTATATGATGTAGCTTGAACTGGATGTAGTTACTTGGTTTGATTGGTGATTTGGGCTTTCTGGGACAAAAATGATTCACAAAAGAAAGACATAGCAATTTATTAGTAGATATAAAACTGGTGAGAAAATTTAACTTCACAGTTTCTATTTTGTCATGATGCTCCTGTTCCCGATACACCCGGGTCAGAAGGTCGGACTTATTTTTCCAGCTTCAATGCAGGACAGATATGTAAATGTCAGATAAAAGTTCTTGTATCAGCCTGACTGATATTAAAGAAGAGAAAGGAAAACAAAGCAGCGGCCAAGAAGGATGCATATTCATAATATCCTCAGGGCCAAACAGGAGTTTGCTGCACCCACACACAGCGGCTGCTTCCAGGTATGTCTCATGATGACTGGAAAGAAATCTGATAGGCTGTCTCTGAGTAAGTTTCACTGAGACGCACTAAAGAACCCCCCCACCACCCTTGAAGATTACTTGGTGTACTGCACAACAAAGTTGCTGACAAGAAAAGGCAGACTTTGTTCTTAAACAGATCAAGAGGTTACAAAAGTTCCTAATTTACGAAAAGTCAAAATCCAAAGGATTTTCACTCCTAAAAAACCATCATGGAATATGTTTCTTAAAATAAAAAATAAAAAATCAGAAACCGCTTCTCTCAGAGACCGCCATTTTCTGATCTGGATATTTTTATTGGTAAATTTGCAACAGGTGGGGAGCAATATATGAAGCTGATGTTTAACCAATTACAGGAATGATGGTTGAGGGCTGAGTCTCATTTTCTACTGTAATGGGCTGAAATGAGCACACTTTACCAAACACTCAGCATACTGATGGTACACCTGAGAATAAGCCTTGTGTTTACGTGAGCACAGAGTAAGAGCTGAATGTATATATGCATAAAGTGTTTTGAAGGGGCAACCCTGTTTATTGTGGCTGTGTAGTGAGCTGTGAACTTACAGATTAATTACCTGCTCAGTCTGCCTGCCTTTGGTCAATATCTCGTTCTCATTAACACCAGTAGATAAAAAGCTTTATGTAACCATCTTTACAGAGTGACTGATGAATTGGCACAAACAATTTGCTACTATACTGCCAGATGTGAACGACTTTCAAGGGCTTCAAGGGAAAAAAAAACAAAAAAAAAAAACAAAACAAAAACAGGCAAAAAAAAATAATAATAAAGGCAATGAAAAAGCCAGCAAAGACCTATTTACTGTCATACTTAAGGTCAAGGTCAACACATTTGTGGAAACTCACAACAGGATCCCTATCAAACTATGTTGCTCTGGCAACTCCATGACAACACAATCCAACTGTTTATAACAGACTATTTCTTCTTTGTGTATCTTAATGCTCTCACTCACAGCAGAAAGTCTACAGATACTTTTACATTTTCCAGCAAAGTCTTTTTCCACAAAATGGCAAGCAGCTCATAATGGACCACATACCATCAGTTTGCTTAGTTGCTCAAGCTGTTTCGTATTGATTTAGTCTCTGCTGTAATCTCATTGGAATAATAGAATCAGAAGAAAATACTGAGTCTATTTTCAACATGAGACTTATTCAATCATTCTTCCCTGGAACTCAGTTTGCAAAGATTTATTACCATTATTGTTAGGAGGCATTACAATTGAACATTCAAAAGCTGAACAAGTACAAACTAATTCAAGAAAAGATGAAAGGATGGTTTCGTAAAAATGCATCATTGAGTCTCAGAACATTGATTTCTGGGTGGTTGAAAGTTGTCTTCATGTGCAGGTGCAGAAAATGGTTCCAAATCCGACCTTTTCTCCCGAGGTCAACAGAGGCTTCCTCCGAAAGCAGACACCACCGTCTTGCATTCAGACTACTGAGGTGACTGGTGGAAATGTCAAATGAAGTACTTTGATTGGCTGACATTTCAGTAAACAATAAGCTTAGCAGAATTTCAGCCCTTCATCTCCCACGGCCTAAAAACAGGATTTATGACACGCACCATTGCTAGGATGTAAAACAGACCAAAATATAAACTGGAAGAAACTCTCTTTCATAACCCTGTGAAACTACATAATAATAAGAGTAACAATGAAAGTGTTATCCAGCATAGACATATAATTATTATATAACGGGAAGCTTTAGAGCCAGTATGAGTATAATTATTAAATGAGAACGTATGAGCATGTTGTCTAGCCAAGAGAAGACAGTTTATGTTCAGCATGCAATCAAACAATCAATGGAAGAGGTTATAGAATATGACCTGGCAGTGAACCAGATTGGTCAATAATATATGCAGTAATAATTGGCTTGGAGCAATCCATTTCTTTTAATTGTTTATTTAGTCTTGGGCATTTTTTAAAATAATTTATTATAATATTCAGCTCTGGAAAAAAATTAAGAGCCCACAGCACTGAACCCCATTGAAAACCTCATGGTTTCATTATTTGACCATTTCTCATTTTCTGCAATTGAATACTAAACTTTTGCTTGGAATTTCGGAGACATGTCAGTAGCTCATAGAACAAAATAGCAATGTTTTTTTTTTTTTTTTCCAGAGCTGTTTTTATGGGGCTGTTGAATCTTCGACTGCTGCTGCCTCTCCACAGCTTCTGTTACTGTATGTAATCTTCCAGGGGAAACTGTAGCAGCAGCAGAAACAAGAAATCCATTGAGACGCAGCTCAGTGAGGTGATTTAATGTTTCTTTTCAACAGCTCTACATTTACACCTTCAGGACTATGCAGAGTTTGTCTCCCCTCAAGAATACAATGCAAAACATTTGACACTGTTAGTTATAGCTATGCATAAATATTACCAGCAATGTTCAAATGTTTGGATTACAACAAAAGCAATTTGGATGTTGTTTCAGGTAAAGCTGAAAAGGCTAGATTAGTATGGGAAGAATATTTTTTTGATTGGACTTTTTAAAGATGGCAAAGATCAACATTTTTGCTGTCTGAGGAATAAAAGGTAGGTAGAAGCAAACTGTGAGGGCTAAACACCATTCAATGAATTACAGTCACGGTTTTGGACCAAATTTTGGAAAATAGCCCGATGTAAGTTTCTTTTTGATGATTAATTTGTGTTAATCACCGCTAATGTTGTCACATTAGCGGTGACAACACAGCTAATGTGTTGTCACCGATCATGTTCATATACTTTACATATCCTTTATACTTTTTTATATTATATTGCTTGCTTGATAAGGTTAATTAGAATGAGATGCAAACATTTAGATCCGTTTTGCAAAGCTATCCACTGTTTCCAAGCAAACACCAGCATGAAACCCTCGGGAAATCTTAAACTGTCAGTCATCCTCTCCTTTTCCTCTGTCTGCTGATCTTCATTAATCTGATGAGGCGTGAAGATGGGCACCAGCTCCAGGGAGTTAATTTCTTCATTAAGCCTGAACATGTATTCAGAAATTATAAATGTAATTGTTTTAAGTTTTACATCTTATTATCACTCACATCACGGCAGTCACGACTGGATTTGGTTAAAATGGATGTTAATATGGACACGGCACAGGCGGAAGATCCAGCTGATAATTAGGTCCTTCAGTACCAGAAGGAAGCAAAACACCAAACATTATTTGCAACCTGAGAAAACAGAAAAGATTCAAGTTAAGAGTTCAAACGGCAAAAATGGTGTGTTATATAACAGCAGCATGTCCTTGATGTTCAGACAAACGTGATCTAGCTTTACTGCTTGTTGGGCTTGTTTATGTAGCTGATTGGATGGGTGATTTTTCTGCCAGGGTCGGTCATAGGCCTGTTGGGAGAACAATGATTCTGACCACCCTGGTGGAGGGAACCAGGAGAAGAATCCCTCGTAGTTTGGTTTCTACTCTCAGCTTCAACTAGGTTCTCATCTGTTGGCTCCAGTTCATGCTGATGGTCTTTTCACAGCGGACTCTGATGACCTCGTAATCGAAGAGGTACCTGGAAGGATCTGTCTTGGTGACTGACATCCCATTGTTTGATGAGAGTTTGCCTATTACAGTGAGTCTGTGCAACCCTGACTGGTTCTGGCTCTGCACTGAATCTACCTAGTGAGATTTTCTTCCATCCAAATTTCAATGCTAAACTGATGCAAGTGCTTGTTTGGTTCCAGCTCTGAAACTTACAAGCTGATTCTTTCTTAGCACAAAGTCTGACTCAGAATAGGAAAAAAAATGCCACTTTCATCAGGAGCTGGGGACACCACCAACAACAAAGTATCTATTTGCCCTCTGAGGTGGGGCTAGCTCCTGAAACCCCTGAATTAAAAAAAAAAAAGCTATTTGAAACTGCCAAGTTAGTTTCTGTTTTGATTTGTTTTGATTTGATTTGGTTAGGGTTAGGGTTACAGACAGGTTAAGAGAAAAATTTAAGAACTGTTTTTTGTTGTTGTTGTTGTTTGTTTGTTTTTTTAAAACCAGCCTTGATTATAGATCTGCTTTGGTGGAAAAACTATTTGTGCATCCTTCAACACCTCTAAATCAAAGTGCTTTTGGTTGCCATGGAGCTTGCGTTACTTTTCACACATTCCTTATACGAAGAAAACCAACCAACTAACATGTAGTTCCTTTTCAGATAGATAAATGCATTCTTTGCTGCCTTAATCAGATATTTTAAGCTACTCAATACAGAAAGCAAGTATTGGTTTTATAATAACCTACAATGTTGTCTCTTTAAAATGTGTCACATTTATGGAGAAACTCTCAGCCTTGAAGAAATTTGCCTCTCAAATACATTAGGAAATATTGCAACATCAGCCACAAAAAGACAAAAATGACCTGCTAGAATCTGTCATTAAAATACTTGGTTAAACATTGTGGGAGTAACAGCTCAAAATGTTGACTTTACCTTACTGGTAAACCTTAATCTGCCAGGATTACTGGGGTTAAATTTATTTAGACTCATTCTCTGCTCTTATCAAAGACTCAATAGCAGCTGAATTGTCTTCAGTAACTATACGGCAGTCCTGTGAGCTGCTCTTTTTCCTTTCAATACCTCCTAAACCAAAAGTGCTACCTGTAAATGAAGAAAAAGTACTGTACAAACTGGCCAGCCCATTTTATGAGCACACATTTCCAAAGCTATTAGCTTTGTTCCCATGACAGCGGGAGGGGGTGGGGAGGATGAGGTGGACCCGTCTGCAGTGAAACTCTTCTGATGAGGCTGATATGCACCAAATGTGCCACATGGCTCATTACATAACCACAGCGAGCATATGTGTGGTGCTAAAACAACGGTGCAATCTGATTTATTTTCACGTTTATCTTGTAAAATTTATCTACAGGATTAGCTAAAATGGTTTTTAAATATTAATGTGCCTGAATTACTATATTGCAGATGAAGTGGATAGTGGGAACTCTGGATGGGGGTCACTGGGAGAAAAATCCAGAAATCTGGGCAGTGACATCCCAGGAGTGAGTTTGTTAGACAGACAGTGGGTGTTAAAATTCAGATCACACACACAGTCCTGCAAGCCTTGGTGTTGACAGAGAGGGGAAGGGGAGAGAGATGAGGTGGATTAGGAGGAAAACGGGGGCATGAATGAGTAACAAACCAGAGATTCCCGATTCAAATGTCTTACTTAAGCTAAAAAGCTTGTGCAGAAACAGTGGAAATTCAACAGGAGTCACCTACAACTTCACAGCAAGAATATGTCGTACAGCGTAATATGTAATCTTTCTGGGGTTTGTAGGAGACTCTCCAGAAACTGAACAGGAGAAGATGTAGAGATGATGAAATCAGCTTCCAGCTGATGACAGAACTGGGGTATTTCAACTTATATGTGAGAAGCTTTGTTTCGATTTCACAGCAGGAACTGTGTTGAATTTGTTAGGGCAAATTTGTCAAGGAATAATATTAGAAATATTTTTAATATTTCATGTAAAAAGTTTTTATTCCCCCTGTTTGATTAAAATACATATATTTGTTTTATTTTAAAGAAAAAGTTAAACATCGCTTTGTCTATCCAGGCTTCAGATCGCTCATCCAGTGATCGAGCTGTTCTGTTCGAGTTTATTTTTGTTGTGCGAAGATTAGTTTAGGTTTATGTGTGCTAGGTTTAATGAGTAACATTTCCGTTGTTTTATATATGAATCATATTTGTATGTGCCTTCTCTTTCCTAAGGTGTAAACTACCATTGAAGAGAAACCCTTCATCTCTATTTTGTTAGAACAAATATTTCTTGATGTGGAATTAAATTCTTCACCACTCTGATGATTTAGGTTTGTTTTACAAGTGTGTCTATAATGTCCAACATGCTGTGGCTCAAGTGAGAAATGATACATAATAAATAAACCTTTGTTTTTTTTTTGTAAGACGAAAAGAGATTTGAACATTGTTTTCTCTGCATCACCTAGAGTTCATGAATCACTATGGCAACTGAAAATCTTTCAGGTTCCTTTTATTTTGAATATCAATAACATCACAGCATCACTTTGTCTCCGTCACATATACTCCTAAAGTAAACGTCTTGCAGCATTCGGAATGGCCCACATATCCTGGTATTTGTGATGTTGTGTTTCTACTCCACGTCTGTCATCCAGCAAAGTGTTGCTATTCATAGAGGCAATCAATGCCAGCCAGCAGGAAGAGTGACAAAACAAAGCTCAGTGACGTCTGAGGCTTCTTTTGATAACATTTATAACAGCACAGCACACTGCAGCTCACCGGTGAGCCTGGCCTAAACAATTAAGGAGTGATCAGATAAAGGAAAGCTTCTTTAAAAGGATGGCTGTCTCTCCATGAACATCCTCCTGCAGTTTGTTTATTGATTCCTGACAAACAACTGTGAAAAGTTAAATGAGCTGGATATGTTTTGTTTATTAGTTATCTTTTTTTTTTTTACACTAACAATTGTTCAGTGACAACAAATCCCAGATAAAAATGCATTTGCATAAATATTTATTTGTTATTGCTTATTCAATAAGCGTCTGTGGTCTAGCTTTTACTCATCTAAAATGTCTATGTTAAAATGTAAAATGACCAGGTAGTGCTTGTATTCTGCATTCAATTTCATCCCAGTCGTACTCATGGTCCACACAGATTTTGAGGCAGCTTGGAGTTAAGTGCCTTGGACATTTACATGTGGTCAGAGGAAGTTGGAACAGAATCGTCTGATTCCCAATAGCAAGACCAGTAATCTTCCCACTGAGTCACTGTCGCCCACAGTAGATGATGCAAACCGAATGTAGTGGTATAGAAATAGACATAATTTCACACAAATAGTTTCCAGGTGAGAAGTTCCGGTTCT
>NW_015112697.1:194366-197339 GCF_001443285.1 Poecilia latipinna | reverse complement strand
ACAACCCTCCCCTAGAGATTACCTCTTCCTCAGGTTACTGTTGCATATTCTGAATGTGCCACAGCATCACTAGTTAACATTTTGCAAGATGTTTCTTCTGCTTCCTCTTCTTCCTCTCCCTATTTTTCTAATTAAAATGACTAAAGGTGATTTTAGAATGAAAAAGGTGAAGAGGAAGGTTAATTACTTCATTTTTTTTTCTTCTAAGCTATAAATTATAATCAAAGATTTGTTTGCATTGATGTAAAACTGTTTTAAGTTGTAATTGCATACATTTTGTGGCTGGAAAAAATCTCCTGAACTAAATCTTATTCCAGCATGAAAAGTAAAGCTTTTCTTTCCATCCTTTGGGATTTTTACCACTTAAAATTTCTTAGTGCTTACAGGCCAATAAAGGTCTGTGTAGTGTGAGGAAAACTGCCACTGCAATCCCCTTGACAGTCCTTCCCCACAACCAATTAAATAAATACAGCAGGGAAATAATGGCTGCATGTTCTTCCAGTGCTACCCAGAAAAGACTGCTGACTTGATGAGTCAGTCGCTGTTCTGGATTTGTGGGGGTGTGTGTTTTTTTGTTTTTTTTTAGATGCAGCAGGTAAAAAGAACCATCTGCCAGCATCATTCTGGCTCTCTGAAGCTCTGTTCTCTGTGCAACTTATTTGAAACAGTCATGTTGTATTACTGCATTCATTCAAGATGTCATTTCCTAATCCTGTACAACGTCGACACAACACATTTACACAGAACAGCAAAAACAGAGCCCAGAGGAGAATCATTTCGCAGCCAAACTCTCTCAACCCCACAGTGAGCAGTTAGTCAGTCTGTAGCCTCTGGGCTGCTAAGGTAATGAGGTGGAAATATATGAAGCCTAAAACATCCCAAGGGAGACATTAGGGGAAAGAGACACTATTTTAAATGAGGACAGAGGGCACACAGGCTGAGAAAAGCAACAATCAGACACAACAAACACAAGCTGGGAATTCAACTTATACACAAATCATTTAAGGATTATTAGAGAAAAAACAAGTCAAACAGCAAATTAAGCTTCACGAAGTGATGCTGCACTTTAGCCATAATGTGGTCGAAATGTAGATGACTTGATGTACAAGGATCTGGCATGTCAAAAACTAGAGGGCATGAATGGTGTCTTCGTGAGTTGGGAGATGTCACAGCCTGTCAAACAGACACCGAGGCAGCCTTTAGAAAACATTAGACAGCTTTAATAGCACTTTAAGGAGATTGATAGGGGTCAGTTTTCGGCTCTGCATGAAGCCGGGGGGATTATACGGTGCAATTGACCAGCATAAGGGGTGCACTTTTTAGAACAGAGCCCTGTCATTTCCAATATCGATCCACTTAGACTGTGTAGTTGCACCTGAATTCTACAGAGTTCACAGCGTTGACATACAACAAATATTCAAAAGTTTTAATCACACAAACCTTAACACCAGTGTGAAAAATCTAAATTAAATCCTTACAGATTTGTTTTCAAAAAGACATTGGAATCAATGAGCTCTGCAAAGGACTTCACTTCAGATTTTTTTTATTATTATTTCAGTCTTTGTTGCAGTCATTATCTAATGAGTTACAGTTATTTTTTTTATGACTGTCTATTATATTGGGTGAAGAGGTGAAGGTTCAGGATGCAGGCTATGGCTGCTGTGACTACATTAATTTTCACTCTGCTGTAGTGAGATGGGAACCTATAACAATTCAAAATATGCTTTAAATGTCTAAGAGATTGTTTGTAAAAAAAACTGACTTGCTATAAATTGTTGGTGTTGACAATTTTATTTATAAAAATGGGATTTTTATAAATAAAATACCCATGTTTTCTTTTTCTGCTTTTGGTCGCATAACTACTTTCAAACTGGACAATTGCACATATGCAGATTGCACAAATTTAAACAAAATTTCAGAATATAACCTAAAAAGCAAGAAAGTAAAATCTGGTACAGCTACAAAAAGTCTTGCAACTTCATCTCCATTACCATTTTATGTACTATTTATATGGTTAAAATCAACCGTCAGTTCTGTTGTTCTAGATGTTGGTATCTGGTTTGGGTTGAAGGTCATTCAGGTCAGGCATTTTAAAGTAGCCCTTTGGAGAGCGTATGACTATAAATGTTTTATGCCAAATCTTTGCAGACATTGTGGCTCAGATGGCCTGCAGTGCTTCATAGTTGTAACAGTGTAGGTTCAAACCGCTATGTTTCTCAGTGTTGAGTCTTTTGTCATTTCTCTCTTTTAGTCTAATTCAACACAAATCCATTGAATGCACTTAAACNATAGTCCCTCCAGCGTGTCCTGGGTCTTCCTCGGGGCCTCCTCCCGGTGGGACATGCCCGGAACACCTCACCAGGGAGGCATCCAGGAGGCATCCTGGTGCCCGAGCCACCTCAACTGGCTCCTCTCGACGTGGAGGAGCAGTGGCTCTACTCTGAGTCCCTCCCGGATGACCGAGCTTCTCACCCTATCTCTAAGGGAGAGCCCAGCCACCCTGCGGAGGAAACCCATTTCGGCCGCTTGTATCCGGGACCTCGTTCTTTCGGTCATGACCCAAAGCTCATGACCATAGATGAGGGTGGGAACGTAGATCGACCGGTAAATCGAGAGCTTCGCTTTTTGACTCAGCTCTCTCTTCACCACGACGGACCGGTACAGCGCCCGCTTCACAGCAGACGCTGCCCCAATCCGCCTGTCGATCTCCCGCTCCCTTCTTCCCTCATTCGTGAACAAGATCCCCAGATACTTAAACTCCTCCACTTGAGGCAGGACGAACCCCCCTGACCCGGAGAAGGCACTTTACCCTTTTCCGGCTCAGATTTGGAGGCACTCATCCCGGCCACTTCACACTCGGCCGAGTACCACTCCAGCGAAAGTCGCAGATCACGATCTGATGAAGCCAACAGGACCACATCATCCCTAAAAAGCAGAGATGCGATCCTAAGGCCACCAAAACGGATCCCCTCA
>NW_015112697.1:182814-188678 GCF_001443285.1 Poecilia latipinna | reverse complement strand
TATTCATCATAGGGGTCTTCAGGCTGCGCTTTGTCTGGTTCCTCACCTAGGACCTGTCTGCCTTGGGTGACCCTACCAGGGGCATAAAGCCCCAGACAGCAGAGCTCCTAGTATCATTGGGACACTCAAACCCCTCCACCACGATAAGGTGGCAGCCCCAGGAGAGGTATATATATATATATATAAAATAGTATTTCATTGCTAGTCTTCATTTTGTTGCATTAAATGTTTTGAAACCAAAATACTTGGCAGGTCAGGTTTGGGAATGTTTTCTAGAAATATTCAGAAGTTGAAAACGTAAATGTTTCATTCAGACGAGTTGCAGAAGTTTTTCAGTAACTAGGTTATAGTTTCAAACCAAACAGAAGACTGTTACTACTTACCGAGTCATCAGAGTATTTCCAGATGACTTTTATTCTCTGGTTTTTATAAAACATGGCTGAAGTTTTGATGACAATTACAGTTCTTCTTGATTGCTTAGATACAGTTGTCAACTCAGACTCCTCATTTTCACAATAGTTCACACACAGGCCTAAGCAGTGGCCTTCGTTGCCAAAATGACAGATTTTGTTTGTGAAAGGCACTAGCGATGCCAAAACATTTACACATTTGTGCATTTCTCAAATCCTTCTTGACATTTGCAAAACTGTAAGTGCATTTCTCAAAACAACTTGAACAGCGAAACACAGTGGATTACCTACAAAAAACAAAACAAAAAAAAAAACAGCCTTTCTCCAAAATCCCATAATTTCCTCCCCTCTTTCTGCCCGTCTGTGACGTATGATTTGTCATGTGAGACATGCACACACAGTTTTTTGGTAGAGGAGAAAGAAACACTTCTGAATCAGTAAAAATGAAGTACTATGTTTATAAAGTTGGTCAACAATTATTTTTGGATGTTTTTTTTCTGCTGACACCGAAGCAATATCACCAGCAGAATTATCAGAGATCCATCAAAGTAAACATGTTAACGCTTCAGTAAATTCAACTTAGTTAATTTATGCACTTATGTAATTTATAAAAATGACATCTGTAGACACTCCACAAGACAAACGTCCAATAAACAGAAATATGAAATAAAATCCATCAAATATGTAGGACTGATTCAAATTAAATATAATCTAATTTGATGAGCGTAGTCTGAGGCAACTGAGATAACAAAGCAGACAAACACAGAAAAAGTACATACCCACTATTCCAGGAGTACTTTTTATTTTATAAAGAAATCAACAGTTAATTGCAGCTGTAGCTCTAATGTTGGCCTCATAGCTCTGAGACATTAGGACAATATTTAGGATAAAAAACAGAGAACAAAGAACAGTAATATATGCTCCATGAAAGCAGCAGGAGCAAGATGAGAGTTTACAGAGGACTGTATCTGTGTGTCAAGTGACAAGTTGACACACACATTTTATCCGAGTTAAACTCCGTGTTGCAGCGGCATATAAAAACAGACCTGCAAAAACCTCTAAAGGCACAAAATATCTGTCGCTGTCAAGAAAACTGGATACAAGAGACTGTAACATCTGGAACGTTAGTGGTGAGTCAGAGAAATCACTGAAACTTTGTGGGATTTTTTACAGCATGTCAAAGAAACCAAGTTTTGAAATATAATAGTACACCATATATCACCCTGTGCTCATTAAACATAGAGTGATGTATGTCAAACCCTTGTTTTCTGTAATTTTGATAATTATGACTATTCTATGGTTTTTCTGAGGTGAAACAGAAGCTCAGGTTGCTTTGACAGAATATTTCCGTTCATCTACGTTGTTGGGTTTGGCATCTCGCATATTCCTTTGGACAACACTTAGATTCTGGGGTTCAGGTCAGGTCAGTTTGCTTGCCAATCAAACACAGCAACACAATAACACGATGGTCGTTGGATCAGCTTTTGGTACCTTTGGCATTGTGACCAGGTACCAAGTCAACTTAGCAACAGTTCCTTCACCCAGGTAATATGCTTCCGACACTCTCATGTCTGCACTCCTTGTGAAAGTCCTCCAAATTCATGAATTGATTTTGTTTGACAATCCTTGCAAGTCTGTGGCTCTGCTGGCTCTCAGTGAGCCTTTTCCTACCACACTCTTTCCTTCCACTCAATTTTATGAATATGCTTGTGAATAGTCATCTTCTTTGGCAATTATCTTTTGTGGCTTATCCTTCTTATGGAGGATTTTAATGACTATCTTCTGGACATGATTGTGTAGGCCATATATAGCTCAAAGCATTTATATAATAAAAAAGCTTTTTTCAAAATTGGTGTTATGCAATATTTTAATCTTCTGAGCTAACTAATTTTGGATTTTCATTGTTTGGAAACCATTATAATAAAAATTACCCAAAATAAAGGATTGGAATACGTTTGCTCTATTTGTAATCAATCTATACAATACATGAGTTTAACTTTCTTAAATGGTTGAGAAAATCATAAAATTTTTCACAATGCATTGATTTAATTACCTTTGCTGAAGTATTAACTATCATTTATGATTAAATTATGTCTATTCTTTCATGATCCAGACCAAAAAATAAGAAAAAAGATCCATATTGGGACATTAAGTACAACATATATCAATATAGAAGTGATTATGAATAAAATGTTCTTGTTTGTGTGTACTAGTTAAAAAAAATATAAATCAAACTCTTTTAGTTAATTTATGAAAAACCTGAACCTCAAATAAGACCAGGGTTTGACTTTGCTTCCATCTGAACATGTTTTCCTCTCTTCTCTGACAGTAATGAGACTACAGAGCCCTGCATGCTTTGGGAACAGCATGCTAACTGTCCGACCCCTGACCCGGGCCTGCAACATGCTCTTTTTTTATTGTCGCTCATCCCAGTGGAGGCCACCGGGAGCAGATGTACCTGCCAAAGCTCCACCAATTCCCCTGCTGCCCTTCAGCCGGCTCTCCTCACCCCCTCCAGCAGCACCTGCTGGCTCTCGGCAGCTAAAGGAAACAAGTTTACAGCCTACAGAGCCGAGTCTGATCCACATGGAAAACAGACACACACAGCGAGCCTTGTAGAAATGGGTGTCTGCTGAGGTCTCTTATAGGGGAAAAAAAAAACTTGCTGTAGAACAGGAAGAGATTGGAGAAAAGCATGCAGGGTGGGTATCCATGGCAACGCTTATTGTCAAGCATCACTTCTGAGAAGCAGTGCACGACACTCGGCTGAACAGGAGTGACAGCTCTGCAGTTCTGTGGCATTTCAAAGCTTCCGCCGTCATCTGTCCTCAACGTGAATCCATAAAGAGCCAATTATGTCTCAGAGAGATATTAACAAACAACACAGTATGACTCACATTGCTGCTGCTGATGGATCTTCTTTGGCCTCAGAGCCGCGCTGATGTTTCCTGCTTATCATCCTGGTGGTATTAAATTATAGATTGTGCAACAGAAAGCCACATAAAGAGTTGATTAGTGCAGTGGTTTGTGAGGAATAGTTTAATGATCCTGCTGCAGAGTCACAGAGTCGGAGAGGAAAAGGCAGAGAAAGGTCAAGTTTGGTCAATCTTGAATCAAGATCTCTTATTCTTTCTTGCCAAGTTCATGTTTTGTTTTTTTTCCCCACCGTTTTGCAAATCTTAAATTCTCAATTTCTTTATTTCTGATCCTTCATCCACTGCTCTGCTCCATGAATTGTCTGTGATTTCATCCTGTGACAAACTGTAGAATCTGTTCTTGTTGACGTCACATTTTGACATTAACCAGCCTGGTGCTGGTTCTATCCAAGCACCATTTTCTGTTTCTATCTCTTATATGTAAAGTGTTTTTATTGTGTTTACAATAGCTTTGCTTCATCATGGTCATCACACAGCATTCAGATGGAATTTTGTTGTGAACTTTATCATTAAAATATTTCTGGCTTTATATTGCTCTGAAGATGGTTAATATCTGACCTGCACTGTTTTGTGGCAACAAACCTTGGAAATCTGTCTGGATGTGGTGAAGTGATACGGACAATGGATGATCCTTCCTTCCATCCGTCTATCCACCATGGAGTTAACAAGACCTGAAGGGAAACACAAACATCCCTCTCCCTAGCAACACACATTCTGGGGGATCCCAAGGCATTTCTGAGCCACAAGCAACATATCGTCTTTCCAATACATTCTGTGTGTGCCCAAGGGTAAATGCCTTATAAGCACAGGCGAATGATCCATTAAATAGAGAGCTTTTCGGCTGAGCTCCTTCATCACCACGACAGACCGGTGTAACACTCGCATTACCTTTGTCTACTCTAGCTCCTAATCCAGCTGTTCATCTCACTCTTTATCCTACATAAGCAATTTCACTAACTCATTTATTCATTATTGGCTATTTGCATAGGAACAAGTGTAAAGTATAGACAAACACTGTTGTCTGTGAAGGGAGGATAATTGTTACTCAGAGCAAGGAGCTACTTTGTAAAACCTAAGCAAATGTTTGTGTGTAATCTGTTAAGTGTGGAGGTGCTAAGATGGACCGACTCACCTGTATTTGCTGTGTCCTCTGCAGGGTATTTGGACAAATAGTTCCCTCAGGCTTCGGACATCATTTATATAGGTTCCGGCAGAAGCCATGGAAGAGTGTGGGGGGAAATTGTTCATGGATTGTTTTTGTTTCATTTTTTGTGGTGTTTCATAATGGTGTTATGGTGTAAGGATAAAACAAAAATATTTATAAAAATTAAATGCAAATGTGCTTGTATTTGGTAAAAGGTATTTCATGTATATAGGTGGAAATTGGTGAATTGAGACCCTCTGTAATTTAAAGTGGTTTGGTCCTTCACAGCTGGAACTATTTAAGGCTGCAGTTGCACTTGTTTTTTTTTTTCTTCCTGATGCTTTGTTTGAAGAATAAACATTTGCTGTTTCCACCTGACTCTGCCTCAACTTTCATCCTCACTGTAAATCCAGCCTTGTTACTCACCCGCAGGACAGCTTTTACCGATTTTTGTCTTATTGTCTTTCTGCTTTAAATTGTGATTGAACTGGTGCAAATCTATGACACTAAGGATCAAAACTCCTTTCATCTGTCTGCTCTTGTGAGATTGATTAAAAAACATTCTCTTGCAAGAGAAAATAGAAAACAAGCAGTTCATCCTGCTGGGTCTCCTCAGTGAACATCCTGACAGCTTGTCTGCTGCCTGCAGGACAAAAACCTGTCCCCGATTTAAGTCTGATCCTCGTCACCTTCAGCACATCATGTTTACATTAAGGTGTACAATAAGAGCTGTAGTACATGAATGTCTCCCTGCTGTGGAAATAAAAGGATTCTGATTAGCAGGCAGATGGCCAAATAAACAGGCAGGCAGTTGTGATGGAGATTGGATTAGCATGAGGATCGAATTGCATTTATGAAACCAGACGAAGCACATAAGGCAAAATTAAGTGGGATCCAAATGATGGTTGTTTCATAGCAACAATGGTACACAAAGAAGAAGTCTGCGACAACTTATCAGTCTCTTTTGGGCGCTGGCTCTAAAACACAATAATAACAAAAGATAAAATGTGAGTAAAACTGATAATAATTTCCATCATTGATCATTGCTATTCTTTTTGAATGGTTGTGCAAAACTGATCCTGTCAGGCTCCTTCATTTTCATTGTTTCATTTCCTGTCTGAGATCTATTCTGTTCGGTGTTCCTCTTCATGTCAGGCTCAAAGAAACACAGATGTTCTTGTATCAAGCCAAATTACCCCGGTGTCTCCATGCTGCTAATTGTTACCTCAGTCTGGGTTTCCTCAGTGTGCCTAAAGATTGTCCAAATGTAATTAAATGCTAAGTGCAAGTCGTCTCTGCTTTGCAGAGTTTTAATAGCTTTGTATACTTATTGTTGAAGATTTCGAGATTGCTCCTCTTAAGACCATAATTGTA
>NW_015112697.1:159679-178371 GCF_001443285.1 Poecilia latipinna | reverse complement strand
TTAATATTAGATGCTGCCACACTTGACCGCACTTGCCACTTATTTATTATTTATGTTTATTATTTTTATCCACCGAGCCTTTGTTAATAATTGTGCTTCTGGGAGGAGATAAGCACTTTTCATTTCTTCTTTATGGATTGGAGAAAACCTGATTTTGTCATCTGATAAAAACGTTACCTGAATTTCTGCCATATTCTCTTATTATTGTGGCACCTAGCAAATAGAAATAACGTTGGTAATTCTAACTATACAGAAAGGAGAGTTTGGTCTGATTTAAAGAAAGAAAAATGTGTCTTTTTGTTCAGAGTATGTAAACTTCTGGTTACAATTGTAAATTATCAGTCAGGATTGCTGCTTATCTTTATCTTATTTTTTTATTTCTGTAGTCTTGGTTATGGGCTCCATGGTGGTGAAGTTGATAGCACTGTTTCCTAGTGACAGAAAGTTACAAGTTCAAATCCCAGCCTCAACCTTTTTGCATGAAGTTTGCATGTTGTCTCTTTCCATGCATCAGGTTTCTCCTTGCTTCCTCCCATACTCCATAAACATCAAGGTTTGGTTAAATGGCTTCTCATGCGTGTCTTTCCTGTGTGTCTCTGTGTTACCCTGGGATGTACTGGTGAGCTGCCCAGCATGTACCTGGCTTTTTGCCCAAAGACTGCTTTAGATGGAACCTCCTATGTTATTGCAGAAAGCTCAATGAGACGGTGAAAAGGGCTCTTAGACCTAGATTGAAGTGTTTTGTGAAAGAGCCTAATGATTTAATGACAGAAGTGCAGACATTTATTAAACTCATAATTTATTCACATTAACAGCTCTCTGCAATGAGAAGATATGGAAATTTAAGCTGTTTATTTAGTACCTTGTTTTGTCTGTTGTGTAAATCTGCTGATTGTACGTTAATGTAGAGCCTCTGAGGTTTTGCTGTGGTTTCCTTCAGCCTCATCTGTGGCTGCCTGAGCTCAGGCGGAGTGGAAAAAGGTGGGGGAAGTGGGAATTGTTGGGCTTTGCTTTTGAGGAATGATTACCCCTCTCACTCATTTTCCCAGAGCTACTGGAGTGGAATAATTAGGTAGCATTTGCAAATCTGAACTCCATTCACGGTGAGAGGATAGTGATGAATGATAAAGAGGAGCAAGAGAAAGAATGGACCCTACTTCCTGTGGATTGCCCTGAGCCCTGCACAGCAGCGATCACATTATTTACAGCTGAGGATTTAATGCATCGTTCAGTAATGAGCAAGCAGCCGATGGCCTGTGATCTGAAATTCACTTATTCACTCACTGGGCTGGGCTCCAGGACTCCAGACCCTTCGGACTGAAACTGAGCCAACTCCGCCTTCTAATTCAGTCACTTTAGCCTTTTGCATTGTTGAGTGTTGCATGCATGCTTAGTAATTAAAACATATGATTCAAAAATACATGCATTTGACGTTTTTAATACAACAAAGTCATATGAACTTGTGTAATAATCGCCCTGTTTTGTGGATGGACATGAAGTAGACACACAAACCTGTTTTTATGATGCCTCATTAGTAAAACTCCAGCTTCTGTGAAATCTGCTTGGCGAAAATCCAAGTTTACAGTGACATCTGGTGGTGAACACGACACATATCACTGAAACCTTTACAAATTTTTGCTCATGTAGTTAAACTTTATAAAACGTGTTTAGAGCTGCAAAAGTTACACAACCTGTCTTTCCCAAAAAAAAAGAAAAGAAAAAAAATACAGCTTATAATTTTGATGAAAATCTACTGTAGGAAATGTGCTGTCATTCTTGAATAGCTACCATTTTATTTACAGTACATTTTGGACAAAACTTCTTCTGTGGGATGTTGATTTTTATGAAAAATATAGTACAGACACAGTTTTCAACCTAATGACAAAAATATAGATTTGAAAACAGGAACTATTGCAATTCTGGATGTTTTTGTGGTGGAAATTCAATGCATGTATTCCATGAAAAACAGAGCTTATTTTAAGAGTCATTGTGGAAGATCCATTGAGCTGTGGGTTGCAAGACCCCTGTTTTAGGCCATTTTGTCAGCTCAGTTCAAACTTCCAGTAGCGAAGGCCCTCTTTATTTGCCAAAGCCCTTCTTAACTAAGAAACATTTTTTTCTGCTACTTTACAGGTCCTGGTGAACTGTGGCAATCAGCCTGAATGGGAGTACCTGACCAATCTTCCCAGAAGTGACCTGAATCGTTAGAGCTGGGGGAATCCTGCTGCAGTAGAAACACCCACTGAGAGCAAGAGAAAAGCTCATTGGAGCTGGAAACATTTTTGTTAAGTGCCCAAATCCTTTCAACAGACTTTTCAGTGTTGAGGAGCAAGTGACTCTCCTTTGAGGTTCACCCACATGATGATGGTGCCCTGATGGAGGGCTCCAGTATACCATAAGGGGTCACTGTGGTCAGTGGACCTTCATTTTATTTATTACATTTTTTTTTTAGTTTTGCTTTGTAACTTGATAACTTTTTTTGCTTTGTATGCACTGAAGCCATTATCTGCAGAGATGTTCTAACCAACAATTCACTGTTTTCTGCATATCCAATATTGGGTCACAAGGGTAACAGGTTCTGGGGGGAAACCCAAACATTCCCCTGGCGACACTCTGGGGCTCATCCTGGGTGACCTTGAGATGTTTCCAAGCTAGAAGGGATAAAACGTTCCTCAAGCGTAAGCAGGTCTTGCCCTGGAGTCTCCTCCCACAGGAGAACAATAGGTTGTTGTTTTTTATTTTGCATTTACATTCAGCGTTTTTAAAATAAAACAATTATACGTCTCAACAATTTAAAATTGAAGTTGTGTTTATTTATTGTTTAAAAGTAAATCTAAGTGGACAATTTTATTTGTTCCCCAAGACAAATGCAGCAGTGACAAAAGTGCTGATTTTATTCTATGACATAATTACCTCATTATCATAATATGTGTATCTGAAAATATTGATAGCAGGGATTCCATGGTTTCCATAGTTTTGGAAACCTTTTTTCACTAAAAGTTTTAAAAGATTCTTTTTCTCTTTGTATCCTTCAAATTTCATCAGTCTGGTCCGCTGAGGAGACGATGGTGAAAAGAACAAAGACGCGTCAGGACATCCTCCAGGACAGCAGGAGGCGCTAAAACACAAAGCCTGAGAGAAAAAAACAAATTGAGACATTTAGAAATATACAGAAATGCATGAGAGGAGCAAACTACTTTAGTCATGTCTGACTCATTAGTTATCAAAAGAACAAAAACAAATTACATGTTTTAATTTGACCTCTTCCATTAAAATGTATCACAAAAGAAATTAGTCAATAAAATATTTATAAAGTATGCAATGTTTATAATATATGCACAAACAGTAGATCTCCATGTCTCCTTACCTGATGTGAAAGTTTTCATCAATGTGTCCGTTTTCACAGCCAGGCCCCAAACAAATACCTTCTTCCTCCAGTAACCTCCGACAGTACAGAACATCTGCTGACAGTCGTAACATCTGAAATAAATCAGGACACATTTTTAAAATCCCAAGTCATAAACCTTGAAAGGCATCCAGTATGTCATTTTTATTCCTTTAGTCAGTTTCAGTTTACCTTAGCCTCTTCAATGATTTCAGCAGGTAAATGCAGGTGAGGATATAGGAAGACTCCTCCCATCGCCGGCTGGCAGCTCATCCCTGGTAGGGCGTTCAGAAGCTTGCATGCTCGTCCTGCATTCTGGGAGAGTGTTTCTGCTCTCACAAGAATCTCCTGTGCAAGAAAAATGTTATTCTACATATGCTAGTGAACAAGGAAAAGAGGAAAGTCCAAACTTATCTGCTCCCGGTGCTTAGTGATTCACAAGTTTGCTGTTAGAAAGGTGTTGTGGTACCTTAATCTCGCTATGCTTTGACCGCAGCCTGGCAATAATATTTCATTACCACCTCAAAATATGATTATAGATGGTAGAAAACATATAACATGGCAAAAGTGGAGTCCCCGATATTAACTCAGACCATAGGTTTTGAGAAACTTGTTTTACGCTCATGAAAAAATCTAATTATTAAAAGATTATGATCATACTTTCACTGAATGTGGATGCAATTTATTTTTCAAGACAATTTCTTTTATAGGGAGCAGTAAATTTGCTTTTGTCTTTGTACCTGTGTGTATTTTTCATACGAAGCATCTCCAGGTGCAGGTGGATTGACCATGATCTCAATCGCCAACTGTGGTAAAATGGAAGCGCTGGACGGATATTGGAATAAAATCTTTTTCACTGCTGGATCCAGGTTGATTAACTCCATATAGCCTCCTCTCAGACCACACCTGGACAGTGCAGGATTAGCAATGTCAGAAGCAACAATATCTCAGGAAGCAGTAAAAATATGAGGAAAGAAGACGGCAATAATAAATAGAAAAAAAAAAAAACGTAATTCTATAAAACATAAATCAACATAAATAAAACCCAGAGTTAACAGTTAAAGTCTTCAAAAATTACTGTTTAGTTTTTATAAAAATCTGTGTGTTTATAGAAATTTTGTGCTGTATGTTTTCTAAAATGGAAACACCAAAGCTACTTTTTTTATGATAAAAACAGTGAAGTTGCACTGAAATCTTATTTGAACTGCAGAAATCCAGTCCCGTTCTGTTATCTAAGCAATATTATTATTGCTTAGATAACAATATTTTTGTTATCTAACAAGATCTTTCAATTTATGTAAAAATTCTTCAATTTGTGTAAAATTGTTCTTTTGTTTCTTGCATAATTTTTGCAATAAAATGGGTACATCATAGGCTGTTTTGAAGTGCATTTTTCACATTTCAAAAACTACTTAGATCGACACCTCTTTTAATAGAAATGCCCTTTGTTTCTTTAAAACTGTCATAAAAAACGTCATATTTTGTGTAAGTCATGACGAAACAGAAGTGTATTTACAGTCCAGACCCCTGAGATAATAGCTGTGATGCTCACTCTCCCATTGTGGCTGTCGATATTGAGTGGAATGACACCATCTCCACTGTCTCTGAGTAGGAAACGCCCATCTCAAACAGGACCTTTTTATATGAGAGAAACTCTTTGTCCTGTCCAAACACACTGTCCTGGTAAACCTAAAATGGTGCAACAAGACAGAAAGAAAGGAAGAATTTTAAGTAGAAATAAGCACATAATAATCACAGAAATGTGTCTGTGCAGAATGTACTTACTTCTTCAACTAGCAAAACAAGTCGCTCCGATGCTGCGAAGTGAATCATTTTTTCTATTGTTTCTCTGTCTTGCACATGACCTGACAAAACAATGAAAGACATTTACTTGGTCTTTGTTGACAGATTAGGTTTCTACCAACAAATCAAGATTCTGATTTTAGATTGCCTCAACTTGTTTGACTACGTGTCAGTCTCATTTTGAATTAAAGACACACTTTATAATGTTACATAATTTAGTTCAGAGTTGATGTCTAATTTAACCAAAATAAACACTTGGATATGAGAAACATATTAAATATTATGTATCCAATGACTGAACCAAAAGCAGTAAATAGAATCAACAGATAGAACCTGGTGGAGCCTTTTTTGAAGGACTTTTTATTTTGAAGGTAGAAATTTTAGGTTTTTCTGTGGATAATGTCTACATTTCTAATTTCTGCAAATTTACACATCGCACTTTACGCTCTTTAATTTTTTAAAACGAAGGCCTTAGCAATTCTATTCATTTTGCTGTCACTACACTACAGTATAAATGTGTGTTACGCACCTGTTGGGTTTCCCGGGTTACCGACGTAAATGGCTCTGGGATCACACTGCCTCCTAGCGGTCATTAGGACTCGGTGCAGCTCTTCCAGGTCTACGGCCCATCCTCGCTCCTCCGTCAGCCTGTAGGGCACCAGTTTCACCCCCACTTCATCCAGCAGCATGGGTAATGTGTGTGGACATGGCAGGGGGGCCAACACACCAGTCTCAGTCTGTCCATCCTCACGTGACAGCAAATGTATCATCATCTAAATAAGACATTTTCAAAAATCCAGCATAGCATGTCATCAGATGAGGTAACCTCTCATTTCTAGCTTTAGTTACCATACCGCCAAAGTCTTCTGTGAGCCGGAGGAGAAGATGATGTCCTCTGGATTTGAATTTATCCCACCATCTCTTCTTGTGAGAAACTCAGCAACAGATCTTTGGATTGGAGGTAACCCAACAGTAGAGGAAGAATATGAACCTGTTGTAGGAAAATTGGCCATTTGAGCAAAGAAGTCTAAACGTTTTATAGATATTGCTCTAATAAGGCTGTTTTGTCAACTCATTCCAGGCATTATTGCCAAATTAATTTGAGGCATTAATTATTTACACATTTCCATTTCTCTTTTTCAATTAAATCACAAAAAATTGAATATACTTAATTTTGCCACTCATTAGACTAACTAATACTCAGAACTGAGGGAAAACCCAATGTACTTAGTGTTAGATATTTTTTGGTATTATCATTATTACTTTAGTTCATATTCAGTCTAATGTTAATCAGTATTATTGTGATTTTGAGTTTAAAGTGTTCTCTTCCTTATGTGTGTATAAACTGACCTGGAGGTCAGGACTGTCTGTTTCATCTTCATGTGAAACAGTTAACTCTGTGTTTCTCAGACCTTAACAACCAGAATACCTCCTAACTTAAGATGTTAATCTACTTCTTTATTGACAGTTTGACCTAGAGCTGAACTGGGCTCAGATCGTAGATCAGATATCACACCTGGAACTGAGTTGCTGGTTTGTTTAGGTTAGAAGTTTTACGACCTTTGTTGTTCTTCCTGACTGCCCCTTTTGGTTGTTCTGCTTGACAATAAAACAGGGGCTCGCGTGGAAGGAGATCAGAACTTTCTGTGAACGGCTGATGGAAAGTTCTCCTTTTGCAAAAGCTTTGTCTATAAAATTCATATACGTTGTCTGTGGTCTTTTTATGTAGGTTCGAGAAAAATACCTATCACTTAGGAAAATAGCAGATTTGTATCATGTGGCAAAAATGTTTTGAGCTGTTTCTTAAAAAGTTGAAATAGTTGAAATATAGGGAGTTATTTGGATGTGAAAGCAGAAACAACTAAGATTCAACCCTGTTGTGAACTGGAATATACAGAGACATCCTTTGTAGTTTTCCGTCTCTACAGAAAGCTGTGGTCAAAACCACCTAATCCAAGTCCAAGTCAATACCAAAACTAAACCAGGACTTTGAGGATGGAGAGACAAAGCTCAAAACCAAACCAATTAGGGATCATTTTCAAGAGAATTGCTGTATTCCTAATAATTTAGTTGCTAAGCATGTATTTTTTGAAACCCATTACAGTTGTAAGTTATGTACCCTTCACTCTGAGGAAAAAACCCCTAGAACAATGAAAGAAGGATTATGCGTAAAAGTCCAACCTCATTTGTTTTGCTGTTCTCACCAATGCTGCCTCCATTACAGGCTTCCAGAAGCTTCTGTGTCTTCTGTTTGACGTCCAGAGGAAAGCTGTCTTCTTTGAGGAGCTCCGGGTAACAACACAGTGATAAGACCTGAGGAGGCAGCAGCAGGCATGCTCCATGAGTGACTGCAGAGAAGAAAATCAGCAAGAAGAGAATCTTTAAAACTAACCTGGCGAACAAAGGAGATGGGTGGCAACCCTGTCCGGTGGGGATCACAGGAGCTAAGATCAATTACCTTTGTAAAAGCTTTCTGCTCACCCTGAGAGGGAAGAAAGGGGGGGGAAATATGTAACTGCATGTAAAGTTTTAGCGACTGAAATGCGATTTGTGTGATGTGTTAGCTTACAGTGTGGCAAACTTCTGCTAGCAAGATTGCAGAAGCACCAATCATTTCTCAAGCGATCAAGAATTTTAAGAAGTCAGGTTCAACTATTAATGGTTAATGTGTTCAACTGCCTGAGGCATGAGGGTTCTGCATTCACACATATTAGTGTCCTCTAGTTATAGAGCTAAAATAAAGAGCAAACTTCAAGCCAAAGACTTGATTTAAAGGTTAACCAGGAAGCTGCTTAAACAGCTTTTCAGACTGCTTTAGGTCACAGTTCAACTTCAGCCACTGTCTACAAACAACCACTGAACACTGACTAAGGTGGTATTTGAAATATGATGTGAAGCCGATTATTTTTTTTCAACTTTGCACAAATCCTATGAAGCATGAGTGTCATGAAGTGTGTTGGTGGTGGTGGTGAGATTGAACGCAGGACCCAGGATGTAGTGAAGTTGACGTCTTTAATAATCAAGTTTAGCTCTAAACAGTCCAAAAACATGCAACACGGCAGAGTGGAGACAAAAACTCAGCACCGGCAGCAACTAAACAAAGACTGACAGAAAAAGAGCCATGCCGCCACAGGACTTTCCAGTTCTACTGTGAGGGTTTAAACTAATAAGAGCCAAGCCGCCACAGGACTTTCCAGTTCTACTGTGACGACTTAAACGAGGCTACAAAAAGCGACTTACTTGACTGACTTACGACGAACCATACTGACTACGACAAGGATCCGACCACTAACACAGACACAGGTGGGTTTAAATACACACGGGTAATCAGGGGAAATGAGACACACATGGGGAGCAATCAACGGGGAGGACAGGATCGAGACTCACAGGAACAGGACTACACAGGAAAAACTCAAAAATAAACACACAAAAACACGGATCCTGACAATGAGCTTCTGAAGTTACAAAAGTGGAGTTACTAAGTTGACCTCTAAACAGCTGCTAAATATATTCAAAATCTAAAGTCAGTAATTTGATGTTAAATATTTTTATTACAAGGAAACAAATAAGACATCAATCCAAAAATAATTTTGAAATGTAAGATTTTAGTACTTTTTGATTGTTTTGCTAAACAGGAAATGAGAAGTTTATGTTGTAGCCTAATGACTCACCTGTGCAATCTGCTGTGAGATCTGTGCAGCCAGACTCTGCAGGTTCACTGGGTCTCTGATCACCCGGACCCTTGGGTTTACCTCCTGCACAGAACTCATCTCTGTCCGTCTGACTGGCGATCAGGGCGACGATCCCAGCACCACTCTCAGGAGGCGGGTGTTCAGGAAGGTGGATCTGGTTGAGCAATTCATTGCTATTTTAAACCTACCTCATAAAAAAAGCCTGACACCTTAATTAATTGGCGTGTTTGTGGACGCTTCTGTTGAGGTGGTGCAAAATTTAAATAGTAAATTAATGCAAAAAAACCTGCTATATAAAATGATGTTAGATATGTTTATACACATGCAAATTAAACTAACTCAAACTGTCAGATTAAAATATTTTTCTAATTTTATTTTTTTATTTTTTTGTAATATACAAATGCTCAACAATAACTGATACCAATTTATTTCCAAAAATTCTTATAAAATGAGTTCACTATGAAGGGCAAATCAAGGCTTTCCACTTTTTTTTCTGCAATTTGTCAAATCCAAGACATTCAGGTTAAGATTAAAATAATAAATGTTTAGCACACCAACTCGAGAAAACAAGAGATTTAGTAAGTTTCAGTGTTGCATAGACTCCCAGCCCCCTATTCTGTTTAATTACAGGGCAACTGTAGGGAGGAACAACTCTCTGTTAACATATTGAAACATCCTGTAGATGTTTTATTATGTTGCATGAGCAGTTGTCTGCTGCATCTGGATGGTGGCTGAGAGAGACAGGAAAGAGGGAAAGACAACACTGAAGCAGTGAGCTTTAACCACAAGACCTGCAGTGCAG
Organism: Poecilia latipinna; assembly: GCF_001443285.1. Classification (NCBI taxonomy): domain Eukaryota; kingdom Metazoa; phylum Chordata; class Actinopteri; order Cyprinodontiformes; family Poeciliidae; genus Poecilia; species Poecilia latipinna. Next base: position 168,689 of record NW_015112697.1, on the reverse strand, counting down.
CAGGCTTTAATTAAAATTAGGTTTGTCTCCACTCTGTTCAAGTATTGATTATCAGGTTTAAAAGTCAAAGCAATTTTAGGATGGTTTTTGTTTAGGTGTTTTTTTTTTTTTTTTTTCCTCTGCTGAGTTTGTATCCTTTGGATCTCTGTCAGTGATGTCTGTCCTGGATCCACAGGTGAAAAGACCGAAGACGTTTCAGGACGTCCTCCAGGACTGCAGTGGGAGCTGAAATGCAGAGTCTACAAAACAAACAGAAGAAATATTTAGAAAATGTTAGTTTTACACCAGATAGATAAACTCCACATGACTGAAATCTATATTTTTATATGTTCATTTGTTAAAAATAGAACTTAAAAGAAAAATACACTTTGGAAGAACAGAAACCAGATTTAACAAGGTCTTTGAAAACTAGAGTTAATTAATAATGCAAGTCATTTAAGTCTAACACAAACATGCCAATCATCTGAAATATTCTGTCCTCACCTAATGTGGTAGTTTTCATCGTCATGTCCGTTCTCAGAGCCTGGACCCAAACAAACACCTTCCTCCTCCAGTAACTTCTTACAGTACAGAACATCAGCCCGCAGTCCTGATCTCTGTCATATAACAGACTTATAAATTATTGATGTATTACTAAAAAAAATAAAAAATAAAAAATAAAAAAAAAGTATGGAAGGCTTTTGGTAGCATATTTAACTTTTTTTTTGTTTTGTTTGAAGCTGACCTGAGCCTCTTGTATGATTTCAGCAGGTAAATGCAGACGAGGATAAAGGAAGACTCCGCCCATCGCCGGCTGGCAGCTCATCCCTGGAATGCCATTTAGAAATTCACATGCTCGTTGAGCGTTTTGGGCAAGAGTTTCCACTTTCTGAAGAATTTCCTTTAATGAATAAAGCAAAGATGTCAAGAAACAAAGATACATATATAAGAGAAAGCACACCCATGTTTTAGGCATATTCCATTCATTTCTCAGTAGCCTATAGATGGTGTTGAGTCCACTTAGTCTATTCCAAATCCAGCTGTGATGAATGAGATTCCTATTCAACCTGAACATCTTATATGTCTTATGTGTCCAAACAGTGCATACCCTCAGAAATATGTATTTTAAAATATTTTGAAGTGTTCTACTTACCTGAGTAAATACTTCATATGAAGCATCGCCAGGTGATGGTGGATTGACCATGATTTCCAATGCCAATTGTGGTAAAACTGGAGGGCTGGAAGGACCCTGCATGCTCGTTAAAAAGTTTTTGACCAGCAGGTCCATGTTGATGACCTCCATATAGCCTCCTCTCAAACCAGACCTAAACAGAGGAATTACAAGTCAGAAAAGGTCCACCTATATAAGATAAGACAGATATATTATATTAATAGCCATAAATATAATTTACTAAACAACTAACCATGAAAAAGAACAGACCACCTCCCCCCCTCAGGTTTCAAGTCCAGGGCACAGGGCATCATAGAGACATACAAGACCATACATACACACTTAGATGTTTTAAAGTTATTTTTCATTCCACAATCCCAATTTTGACACTTTCATAAAAAAAATCATTATTTCACGTACAAAATTTGACTCATTAGTTATCAAACTGGAGCTTTACTGACTAATCAACTAAAAAAAAAACTAAAACAAAACATAGGAGAACGCATGGAGTGTTATTATCTGATTAAAGGAAAAACTTTCTCAATAACCATAAAGTCACTTAAGCAAAAATGCGTTCGTGTTCCTGTTGAACTACTGGTCACACTCACTCTCCCATTGTCCCTGCCGATATTGAATGGAACGACACCATCTCCACACTCTCTGAGAAGGATGCTCCCATCTCAAACAGGACTTTTTTGTATGAAAGAAACTTCTTGTCCTGTCCAAACACATTGTCCTGATACACCTACAATAATGCGAAAAGGTGAATGAAAAGAGCCAAATTTTTATTAGTAAGACAAACAATTCGCCTGTTCAGGGTGTACTTACCTCTTCAACCAACAGAACGAGCCGCTCTGATGCAGCAAAACGAATCACTTCTTCTATGGTTTTTAGGTCTTGTACATGACCTAACAGAACAAAATATTTTTCAATTGCTTCAATGAAATAAAATTTGGGAAATAAGTTAATTACACATTTTAAAGTGAATCTCCCAGCAGGATGAATAACTTTGGTTCTAAAATGCCTGGTGGTGGCGGGACTCTGAGACTTCTACCTGTGGGGTTTCCTGGGTTACTGATGTAAATAGCTCTGGGCTCACAGTGCCTCCTGGCGGCCTTCAGGGCTCGGTGGAGCTCCTCCAGGTCTATGGCCCAACCTCGCTCTTCCAGCAGTTGGTATGGCACCAGCTTGACCCCCACCTCGTCCAGCAGCATTGGCAGGGTGTGTGGACATGGGAGAGGGGTCAGCAAACCTGTCTGAGTGGGTCCCTGTCCACTGGACAGCAAGTGCAGAACCAGCTAAAGGCAGCCATAGATAACAGAATGAAACATTTAAAGTTGCACCATAAGGTATCTTGCCTATTCCAGTTCCAACTGTCATACCTTTAAGGTCTTCTGTTAGCCGCTGGAGAAGATGATGTCCTCTGGATCTGAAGCCACACCACCGTCTCTCCTTGTGATGAACTCAGCTACAGATTTCTGTATTTGGGGTATCCCACAGGAGGAGGCAGAGTAGGAGCCTGCCATGGTCAAATCGATCAGCTTTTAAAGCAGAAACTGCTAGAAATAAATCACACGAGATAAATATATTGTACCCTACCAACACTCCCTCCATTACAGGCACCCAGCAGCTTCTCTGGCCTCTGACGAACATCCACAGGAAAATTGCTTTCCTTCAGGAGCTCGGGGTACAAACAGACTGCCAAGACCTGAGAAAGCAAACAGAAGGTGACAGGCTGTAAAGACAAACTCAGGGAAACTGTGAACCTCATTTAAAAACTAAATGCTTAGTACCAACTTGGCGAGCAAACGAAAGGGGCGGCATCCCGGCCCTGTGGGGATCCACACAGCTGACATCGATTACCCTCTGAAAAGGTTTCTGCTCACCCTGAGAGGAAACATGCCAAACCTTTCACAAACACTGTGACAGTGTATGCTGCTCCCTACCATGCAACTCCATGTGATTAGGCTGGATCAAATCAAAACAGAACATGCAGGTTGAAAGTATCTAGGTTAAATTTGAAGGAAAGAAATCAAGTTGCACAACTCCACAACACATCAAACATCACAATCAGTCACATCTCATGTGCATTTATTCCACCTGTCTGAACTCTGATAATATGTATTATGGTTTTGTGTCAGACCATAAACTAACAAGATTCATATCTTAATTGCTGTCCTTGGAGGATTATGACCAAGCAGACTTTAATGTTCTCTGTGTTTTGAAAGGACTTCAAATGATAGGCTAATGAAAGTTTCTACATTTACAATCTTCTGAAGCCTGAACCACACAAGGAAAGATGTGGAACCTACAAATTAAAGCCTTAAAACGGTTAGGAGTACATTTCAAAATGGAGACTCCTATTATTCAGTAGTATGCAGGTTAATCTCAGTTAACTCAGTTAACTATCTACAGAGCAAGTTAAATGAGCCATTTAAAATGTGTACAGATAAAAATCTATGAAGATCTAAGCTTACAAAATAACACTGGCTTGTATGCTGTGTTTGGTTTTCTTTGAAGAAAAAATAAGCCCTGCATTATGAAGAAACATGTAACTGCATAAACAGCTGAGTGTGCTTTTGTCCTCTAAAAAGTGTTGATGTTAAGCATGAACCTTCAAGATGGTGGTTTGATTAAAGTTTAACCATGAAGCTATCAGACAAAGAGCCTTTTCAAACAGTTATGGCTCCAGTTTAACTTTCACCTCTCTATAAACTTTGGTCAATGAATGATGCGACCTATATATTCAGTTTTTACCTCATACGCCTACAGTTGTTATACATTTCTTCTACACTGTTCAATATTTTATTCTGTTGTAGGGTACGTAGGTATTTTTTCTGTGCTTCATTAAGTCAGGGTTAGAGCTGTAGTGGTCAGGGTTTATCAGGAACTTTTGGAGCTGCTAATAACTCACCTGTGCGATCTGCTCAGTGATCCGTGCAGCCAGGCTCTGCAGGCTCACAGGGTCTCTGATCCCCAGGACCCTCGGATTCACATCCTTCATGGAGCTCATCTCGGTTCATCTGACTGAGGAACAGGGCGACACGCCAAGCGGGTCGGGAAGGAGGCGGGTGCTCAGGAAGGCAGAACCTCATGTTGTTTATGCAGACCAATATGTTTTTTGTTTTGTAAAACCCATAATTGGAATAATTTTATTTAATTGCATATTTTAATACAATTTCATAAAACTGATTTTTATAAAGCTTATGTAAAACATTAAAGTTTTATTTCTTTGTTGAATTTTATCAATCAGTTGTTTACTTTGTCACAAATTTGACAGATTCATACAGAGGCTCCTAGCAAATCCTATAGTTCTTCACTCTGGCTCTTTCATGTATTTATTTTTTTTAATCTTTACAGGATGAGTTTGAGAACAAATTCTGATTTTTTTAAGCTATTTAGAAAACATCAGTGCATCATACAACAGAATATTTGGGTGGATGTCAGGAGAATGGAATCGACATTTTGAAAATGACAAAAAACAACCAACTACCAAATTTACTTATCAGGTGAATATAAAGTTTAGGGTCAGCAAAGAACTACATAAATGTTTGCATTTTCTTCTATTGTGTATTTATTCACATTAGCATTATTGTATAACAGTCAAATTCTTAAAACAGCTACTCTTGTTCATATATTTTCATGCTTTTGTTATCACAATCCAAGCAAGCCTGAAAAGCAGTTCACGTATGCATTGTGTTTTGGCATGGAAGCTAAACCTAACAGTAATTTTAAAAAGGATCCAGATTTTTCCGGATAATAAAAAGGTAAATACGCTTCTCCTTCAATAAAAGCTTTTTCTAGCATTATTCTAAAAATGTCAGGAAAGAAAACAAATATTTAAATATGATCTTTCTGCTTGTCTCATGTGGCTTTGGTGTATTTCCTCTGCTGGTGACAGCTTGTTGCTTCTCAGCTTTGTCCTACACAATTCTGTTCAGTTTTCTGTCAGAGAGGCGAAGGTGGAAGGAGGAAAGGCGAGACAGAACCTCCTCCAACGTGTCAGGCGGAACCAGAATACATAATCTAAAGGAAACAAAAGAGATTATGAACCATGGTATTTTGCACATATTGTCTGGATCCAGTGGGGTTTTGTCTCATCTTGTTTCCTACCTGAGATGATGGATGCCACTTGTTCCATCATCTCCTGCACCTACGATCAAATCCTCCTCGTCCAGTAACATCTGGCAGTACAACACAACTGCTTCCAGTCCCAGCGTCTGAAAACCAGGCCAGGTGCAAGATTACAACAAAAAAATAAAAGTTTGCAACACAAGAGAAAGACATCAGCTACAAGGAAAACCACAGCATGTTTTTTTTAAATTTTCAGCTATAGTGTCTGCAGTCAATTTATTTATGCCTATTTTTGTGAAATACTGTTTAATCTTATTCTTCTGTGTTGTCGTTTTATATCAAATTCTACACCTTATTTTCTCTTTATAAGTGGGATTAGCGAAAATGTAACGAAATTAAATGTCATTAAATTTAATTAACAACATTGGCTTGCTCCTTGATCTCAGCTGGTAGATCCAGATGTGGGTAGAGGTAGATTCCCCCCATCGCCGGGCGGCAGCTCATTCCCGGTAGATCGTTCAGCAGCTTCAGAGCCCGCTGAGAATTTTGGGCCAGAGTGGCTCGAGTCACGAGAGTCTCCTTCCAAGAAAACATCATCCAAAAGAAGAATATAAGAAAATGAAAAACATTAGTTGCTGCTGAGGCTTTGGTTTTGCTCTTACATGAACAAATGTGTTATATGAAGGGTCGCCCGGACTGGGTGGGCTGAGCATGAGATCCAGTGCAAGCTGTCCTGTGACTGGTGCATTGATGTCAGTACAGAGCATGGTGTCGACGAAATGCATCACCCCTGGGTCCATGTTGACCGCCTCCATGTATCCTGCTCTGAGGCCACACCTGCACACAGGTCACCAGGGGGGTGATTAATGGAAATTAGACACCAGAAAACATGAAAATCCTGTAGGAACTTATTTAATTCTCAACATGTGTACACACACACACAAAAAAACTGTCACATTATCAATCTCTAAAATGAAATCAAATCAGCGTGAACTTGTAATGTCTTAGCCAGTAAAGGTAGAATTGCTTTGTTGTTAACAGCTTTGTTAATGTAGACTATTATAATGGCCCATTCACATGATCAAATTATAAAATATTGAATTTCATTTCATTTCAATTTAATGTCATTACTGCTTATTTCTCATGTATCCTCTAAAAGAAAAGAAATCAAATAGATAACCGAAACAGCATTGTTTGAAGATTAAACCATTATTTTTCCATTACCAGTGTTAAAATAATATACAATTCTCAAAAACCATGAAACATAAAAAAAAACAATAAAAAATGTAGCAAAATATTACAACTATTTATTTCTCAAGATTTAAAAGATAGAACTAAAGTAAAAATTAAAACACGGCGACATTATAAGATTTGAATTAAGCATTTGTCCATTCTGAGATAGAATGTGTCATCTTAACTGAAAATAAGAATCAAAGTAAATATTAAAGTTAATGAATAAAAATAACTCATTTTAAAAATGAAACTATTTTCAATCATCTATACAAAAATGAAACAATAAATGAATTACAATTAAACAGTGACAATCATGTCATTCCACTTAAGCACATTTTTATAGTTTTTTTATTCTTAAATTGAGGCATCTGTACTTATAAAACTGCATTATGCATATTATTTTTTTATTTTGTCACCAATAATAATATTTTTAAAGGAGACATATTGAAAGTTTATCTTCAGATTTAAAAAAGAAAATCATTTCTATTCTTTTTCATAATAATAATCCATAAATTACTGTTTTGTCACAATACTTCTTCATCAATATATTTTTCATTCAACCCCATAAACCACATGTGTCAAACTCAAGGCCCGCAGGCCACATCAGGCCCGCCATGTCATTTTATGTGGCCCGCCCCAGCATTTTATAGGCCGATGATTGACTTAAAATAGGTTTTGAGCACGAATTGACTACAAACTACATTTCCCACAATGCATTCCGATTGTTACCAGCCAATATTACGGCTTCTCGCCACTAGAGAGCAGCAGAGTCACCTCAAGCTGCTCATTGGTTTTCCCAGCGAATAAAACTGAGACATCGACAAGCTAACATCAAAACGTCCAAGGAAAGAAAAATCGATCTACAAGTAAGACTGTGAATGAAGATGTGTGAGTTGGTGTCAGGGCGGCAGGTCGCGCTAGACTTTTTTTGTTATCCGTTATCTTGACCGACAACATAAAAAAAAAATCGGTCATGTACTATTTTTATCCGTGAAATTACAATCACATTAACATCGGCTATTTAGTCGCATTTTATGCGGTTTATTTAATATTCACCGTGAATCCAGATCCCATCACAGATTAAGCAGATAAATGTATCTACATTTTCTCGTAGTGACAAAAACCACTGACTGAGGCCCCAATAACTTTTAATAAATTAAATTAAGCAAATTTACTTAAATTAGCATCACTTCACCCGCTGGGGTCTGAACGCACTTCCTTTTGGGTCCCATGTGCAGAAAAATCTGCGCTAATTCATCAGTCAGTTGGATCTGTCTGATCCAAACGGATCAACTGAACTCTGTGAGTGTTTTACCCTGCGCGGTCCGGTGTGCGCTTTTACCAGGATTTTTATTTATTTATTTATTTTATTTATTTATTTATTTTTGCGTGGTTTCGCTTCTCCGAAACGGACAGATGTTACGTCTGCAGCTCCTCCAGAGCGCCGCTCTCCTGGGTAACGTGAACCCAGAAGGCTCCATTTATTAAATCTGCTGGATGAGTTACTTCCAGCGGTTTCTAAGTCTCTGCGATGGAGCCTTGTCCGCAGTGGTTGACAGCGGACTGCGCATGTTACAGTCTAATTAACTTTTGCATCGTCATTTATTTCCTCAAGATAAACTACCGGCTCCTCAAATGGATTAACACAACGTTGCATTCTCTTTAGTTTTCTCTGGTCTGTAATGGAGACTTGAATTTAACGCTCCAATTCAACCAAAGGTTTGTAATGCGCTTCCTAACCATTTTTTATTTGTAAGTATTGATTTTATGGGCTGAACAGACAGAAACAGTTACCATTATACATTTTGAAGTGTTGATTTTATTTTTGTACCCTTATTTATTTTGAAGTGTTGATTTTATTTTTGAACCATTTTTTAATTGTTGATTTTATTTTTGAAACCTTATTTATTGTAAAGTGTTGATTTTATTTTTGATCCCTTATTTATTTTGAAGTGTTGATTGTCTGAAAGACCTTACACATGAATTGCCCCATATGGGGTTTGAACTGATGACCTCAGCATTACCAGCATGGTGCTCTAACCTGCTGAGCTAACTCACCTACCTTACAAATTGTTGAGTTTCCATGGATTTAAGAACTGACATGATCTTACCACAATGAAGATTTGATAAAAGTGGATATATTCTAATGTTTTTCAAAACAACATACATCATATTTTATTTTCCAGAGATTTTGTATTTTGAAGTGTTAATTTTATTTTTGAACCATTTTTTATTTGTAAGTATTGATTTTATTTTTTAGCCATTTAGCCAAGTCTCTGTAGAACCATTTGTCTCTGCTAATGACATCTTTAATACATTTTTTTGATCCCAGGCTTAGTTTATGGACTGTAATGTGAAATTAGGCACAAGTATAACTCTGACAGTTTGTTCACCAAGTTACTGTGCTCTCTGAGAGGATCTGTGGTATTTGACATTGTTCCATGCTCGTTATTAGTCTCTAACAAAATGTGGATCATCTACCAGGAACACTGCAAAGAGCCTGAGTTTCTGTAGTGTAGTGGTTATCATGTTTGCTTCACACGCAACAGGTCT